>NW_025850198.1:0-3003 GCF_002878395.1 Capsicum annuum
GAAAGGTCCAGCACTTTTTATGCCAAGTTAATTTTTGATCACACTAACAAAATTATTTCTTTAATTCAAACGCCACAAGCTTTATACTTATATATGCTTATATATATATATATATATAACTTTGTAACCCGATTATCTTCACAGAAACTTGGATGAAATTTGACACACAAGATTAAAGAAGCAGAGCATTCTGTAATTTAATTTAACAGACCGAGGACAAATACACATCTTAGTCTACAAGAAATCAATCATTAGAATAGTCTAATAAACAAGAATAATACATCTAGAGACGAAAGATACGATAGTGTGATTTTCTAGCAAACCCATTTCTCAATCAATCGAAAATCCATTATTCCTCAATCTAAAAACATCGTTAATCTTTGATTTTGTTACTTTGTTCTTCTTCTTCTTCCTTTTAACTCAATTACCCAGATGAGCTTTGAGTTGTGTTGTATTAGCAAAAAGGGGCAGAGGGGGGCTAGGCCTGACCTCGATACAATACACAACCATTAGTGATATCAATCATAAGTGATATCACCCCACCAAAAGGCATAAACAATTATATTACCTTCTGGTACATACACAAATCTATGCTAGCTAACAAAGAAGTTGGATTTGTCATATTTACATCTAACACTTGGCATCATCCATTTGTCTAATTGGATAAAGCCTCTAGCCTGTCTAGGAAGATGAGAAAGGGACTGAGTGATAAGTATCTGCGTAGAGGTGGAAGCCAATTTGGCTAACCAGTTAGCAACTTGATTCCCCTCCCGAAAATAGTGAGTTACTTGAATCCCAATTCTATTCTTGATACTTTTGATGTTGTTCACAACTTGTTTCAGCTTCATATTAGTGACAAGATTGTTGTTCAGCATATTGGTTATGATCGTGGAGTCTAGCTCGAGAGTGAAATTAGTGTATCCTTGATATTCACACCATTTCACTCCAAACTCGGCTGCCAACGCTTTTGCCATATTACTGCTACTACAACTGACAGAAATGGAAAATGCCATAACCATATTGCCTCGACTATTCCATACAATTCCACCAATACCAGCCTTACCACTTTCATATAAGTAACTACCGTCTGTAGTGATTTTAATTCAGTCAGCTTGAGAGAAGCTCCAAGTAACCTGATGTAACTTTTGAAATGGCCTAAGCTTCTTTATTGTGAGACACAGAGTTCGCCGGTGATTGATGTCTTGCATGTCTTTAAAATATTTCATCATTACAGATTTGATAAGACAAAAAGCTTGATAAATCATCTTACTGTAGCAGAAGTGACAAAAAGTTAATATTGAATTTAATGATTACGTCATTAAAAGGTAATGTCCTTTTATTAAAAAAATTTGAGGTTCAGCTTGCGCTTTGATCTTCATCAAGCTTTTCCAAGTTTGTGAGTCAGCTGACGTTGGAACTTTGCTCACTGGATGTGATCTCTTGCAATATTTCTTCATTAAAAAATCAGCCCAAAGAGATGGTTGGGTCCTGAACCTCCACCATCTTTTAAGTATCAATGAATTGGAGATATCATGCATCCTTCTTATTCCTACGCCACCTTCTTCTTTCAGGAAACATAGATTTTCCCACTTACTCCAATGATACTTATTTTTACCATCACTAGTTCCCGAAAGAAAATTAGCAAAATGCATCTCGATAAGGCAGATGGTACCTTTAGGCGGGTTGAGGGAAGAGAGAGTATAAATAGGTATGGATTGCAGGACATGCATAATAAGTGTAATTTTTCCAACATCAGAAAGCATGGTACTTTGCCATCCATTTAGTCTTTTAACAATTTTTGCAAGCATACTATCAAAATAGCTGAGATATTTCTTTCCACTATATATTGGACAACCCAAATAATTAAAAGGAAATTTTTTATCCAATAACCAGTCATTCTTCTCATTCTGTTAATCCTATAAGGAGAAGTATTTGGAGCGGTTATGAAAAAGCTCAACATTATTCACTTTTTGACCAGAGGCTTTTTCGTACCTCCTGATTTGATGCTTAATGAGTTTGATAGTTTTGTTGTTACCACCTCTAAAAATCACTATATCATCAGCTTAAGCTAGATGCTTAATGATACGGCCATTGTGATTCATGCCGAAAGGAGTAAAATTCTCATCGGAGTTGAGATTGTTCAACATTGTAGATAAAAGCTTAGAGCCAATAATGAAGATAGAAGGAGAGAGGGGATCACCTTGTTCAAGGCCATGGGAGGAGCTAAAAAACCCCACCCTAGTTCCATTAATGAGAATGGAATACCTGCATTAGCAATAATCCTCCAAATCATATCCAGCCAAATACCAGAAAAATCCAACCTCTTCATAACACTCATTAAAAAATTCCATGACATTTTATCATATGCCTTGGCCATATCAAGCTTCATTATTAGATTGCCGCCTTTATTGTATTGCTTAATACTCTGAGAAATCTCTTGAGTAAGTAAAATATTATCAGTAATTAATCTACCTTTAACAAAACCACTATGATTATCAGAGATTATCCTACCCAATAGAGGATTAAGCCTATTAGCAAGAATTTTGGAAATAATTTTACAAGTGAAATTACTCAAACTAATAGGTCTAAGTTCAGAAAAATTAGATGGAGAATCTATTTTAGGAATAAGAATTAGGCAAGTATGTAAACAAAACATAGAAAAGTTCTTCCCCCTAAAGAAAACCTGAACATAGTTCTTAATATCGTTTTGAATAATATCCCAGCAACTATGAAAAAACATACCAGAATATCCATCAGGCCTTGCAGCACTTGCCACACTCATACTGAGTTCATCGGAAGTTGTACGGTTTGTTGTTGCTGAGAATTGAGATAAGAACACAAAAGACATAGTTTCGGTCGTCAGGTAACAAGATTCTTAATCCTTCATTTCATTTAAACAAAGTTGTTACTTTGCTCTTCTTCTTCATTGTTTTAATGTATTATTACTATTTATTTTTTTTTGTAGTTGGTTTTTGATATACTGACGAGAGTGTTAATGAAAAT
>NW_025850199.1:0-2087 GCF_002878395.1 Capsicum annuum
AACCGAGGCCTTTACATTACAGTGAAGTGTGAAGATTTCTCCGTCACGCATGTTATGATTGATGGAGGTTCAGGTGCAAATATTTGCCCTATTTCTACTTTGCAAAAGCTGAATATCAGTGCTGACAGGATCATGCCCAACAATGTATGTGTTAGGGCTTTCGATGGTGCAAAATCAAATTCCATTGGCGAAATAGAACTAATGTTGACCATAGGGCCTGTTGAGTTCACCATAGAGTTTCAAGTATTGAATGTAGACTCCACTTACAATCTGTTGTTGGGAAGGCCGTGGATCTATAAGGCCAAGGCGGTTGCATCTATACTGCACCAAATGATTAAGCTTGAGCATGACAGGAAAGAATTAGTTATTCATGGTGAAGGAGATTTGTCAGCCTACGAAGATTCTCCCTTGTCTCTTATTAAAGAAAATAACGTAGAGGAGACATTCGTCTATCAAATTTTTGATGCAGTGTCAGTGAATCGTATCCTTGAATGGCAGGCTATACCAGGACCACAATTGTCTTCTGCTTCTATCATGATGGTGAGTGAACTTTAGAAATACGGATTTGAGCCAGGAAAGGGCTTAGGAGCGTCTCTGCACGGTATAGTTCATCCCATATGTCCGAGTGAAAACGTGGGCATGTTTGGTCTGGGATTTGAGCCTACAGCTGAAGATCTAAAGAAAGCCAAGGGAAGAAAAAAGGAAACATGGTCACTCCCTCGCCCAATGCCACTACTCAGTGAATCATCTGTTAAGAGCGGTGTCACAAAGCATGTGGAATTTGAAGTTGAATTGGTTGATGACTTCCAGAACCTTTTTATTGAAGTTGATATAGTCGAAGCAGGAGAAGGAACCAGTATGGCCGACGCGCAATTTATAGGTCCAGCTGTCCGGCTCAATAATTGGGAAGTCACTCCTCTCCCCGTCAGGAGGGAGTTTTTGTAGTTTATTTTGTTTTTCTTTCTATTTATTCGAGTAATTTCAGGGTTGTAATTCAGATTTTAGTTTGTTTATATTATGTTGGCATCTATCTTTAAACCCTTCTATCTTTTATTTAATGAAATGCAATGTCCCTTTTGTTTCGTGTCTAATATATTTTATTTTTCTTTTCTTACACAGTTTTCTTTATGCTGATTCTAATGACATGACATGCATGCGAAATTTTTAGCCTGACCTTAAAATCCAAACTAATCAAGATGTAATGAAGCAGGATGGGGAATATGATGAAGAAGAAGCCCTAGAAGAAATAAGAAAGGAGTTGGAACAGTTTGAAGACAAATCGAGTCCTAAGTTGAATGAGACTGAGCCAATAAATCTAGGGGATCAAGAAGATATTAGGGAAACTAAAATCAGTGTACATGTTTTGCCACAACTAAAAGATGGAATGATTCAAGCATTAATTGATTATAAGGATGTTTTTGCATGGACTTATGATGATATGCCTGGTTTAAGCACTAAATTAGTGGCTCATAAATTGCCAACTGATCCCACGTTCCTTCCTGTCAAATAGAAGTTGAGGAAGTTTAAAACGGATGTAAGTATTAAAATTAAAGAGGAAATCATGAAACAACTTGAAGCAAAAGTAATTCGAGTAGCTCGCTATTCCATGTGGTTATCCAATGTTGTTCCCCTACCAAAGAAAGATGGCAAAATTTGAGTGTGTGTTGATTACCATGATTTGAACAGAGCAAGTCCGAAAGATGATTTTCCACTATCCAATATCCATATTTTGTTAGACAACTATGCTAAACATGAGGTTGCCTCTTTTGTGGATTGCTATGCCGGATATCACCAGATCATTATGGATGATGAAGACACGAAGAAGACATCTTTTATCATACCCTGGGGGACTTATTTTTATCGAGTAATGCCTTTCGATTTGAAGAATGCTGGAGCAACATACATGAGAGCCATGACCACTATGTTTCATGATATGATGCATAAGGAGATTGAGGTCTACATGGATGATGTGATCATTAAGTCAAAAAGTCAGGCCGACCATGTTAAAGATTTAAGAAAGTTCTTTGAAAGGCTTCGTAGGTATAATCTCAAACTCAACCCGGCAAAACATGTATTTGGAGTTATGT
>NW_025850199.1:2187-3311 GCF_002878395.1 Capsicum annuum
AACATGAGAGCCATGACCACTATGTTTCATGATATGATGCATAAGGAGATTGAGGTCTACATGGATGATGTGATCATTAAGTCAAAAAGTCAGGCCGACCATGTTAAAGATTTAAGAAAGTTCTTTGAAAGGCTTCGTAGGTATAATCTCAAACTCAACCCGGCAAAACATGTATTTGGAGTTATGTTTGAAAAGCTATTGGGGTTTGTAGTCAGCCGTCGGGGAATTGAATTGGATCCCTTAAAAATTAAAGCCATTCAGGATTTGCCCCCGCCCAAGAATAGAACGGAGGTGATAAGTTTGCTTGGTAGACTGAACTACATTAGCAGGTTTATTGCTCAACTCACAACCACTTGTGAGCCCATATTCAAGTTGCTAAAAAAGAGTGCTGTGGTAAAATGGACTGAAGAATGTCAGGAAGCGTTTGAGCGAATCAAAAGATATTTGTCAAATCTATTCGTGCTGGTACCCCTGGAGCCTGGTAGGCCTTTGATCTTATATTTATCAGTTATGGACAATTCTTTCGGTTGTGTCCTGGGTCAGCATGATATCACAGGCAAAAAAGAGCAGGCTATTTATTATCTTAGCAAGAAGTTCACCGCATATGAAGCCAGGTATACTCTTCTTGAAAGGACGTGTTGTGCCGTAACTTGGGTAGCACAGAAGTTGAAGTATTATCTCTCATCCTATTCTACTTATCTCATCTCCCGTACGGATCCTTTGAAGTATATCTTTCAGAAGCCTATGCCGACGAGTCGATTGGCAAAGTGGCAAATATTGCTTACCAAGTTCGACATTGTATATGTGACTCGAATCGCCATAAAATCCCAAGCCTTGGCAGATCATCTTGCTGAGAATCCCATCGATGAAGAGTACGAGCCATTAAAGACACATTTTCCTAATGAAGAAGTGTCGTGTGTCGACGAAGTCGTTATAGATGTTGATCCAGGTTGGAGGTTATTTTTCGATAGAGCTGTCAATATGAAAGGAGTCGGACTAGGTGCGGTTCTTATCTCTGAATCGGGACAACATTTCCCAGTAACAACATAACTTCGATTCTACTGTACTAACAATATAGTAGAGTACGAAGCCTGCATTCTTGGTTTGAGGTTAGCTTTTGATAT
>NW_025850200.1:0-1570 GCF_002878395.1 Capsicum annuum
CTCGGTTTGATTGATCACAAAGAGTATTTAGAAGACAAGAAGATTTATGTGTAATCTGAAATTTTTTCATGCTTTAACCTGTGGAAGAAAATAGGTTATTTATAGCCACAACATGCCCCTCCGAAAAGGTGACATTGGTACAATTTTAGAGGTGTGTCTTTTCTTGAAAATGCATGTTTGTTTATTTAAAATAGTGCAGTAATTTTCTGAAACAGTACACCTTTTCAAGAACAAGTGTACCAGTTCAAAACAGTGCATCACTTCGTTGAAGAGTTGCATCTGTTTGAACCAATGTATATACTATTTCGAAAATTTGCATCTGCTCAGTCGAAACAATGCATTCATTCAGAAACACTACAACATTTCGTTGCACCAGTTCGAACACAACACTGTTTCATGTCGAAATAGTGCAACTGTTCACTGCATGCATGCATAAATAAATGGAACGTTATTGCTTCAGATTGAATTTATTTGTTTCTGTCAAATAAAATTTGTCCAAAAAGAAAGATCTCATTGATCATTTGCCAAATCCAAATCCAAATCCGAAGCCGAGCGAGCGAGCGACGACGACGACACGAGGCATCTCTATTTCCTTGCCTCACTTGCCATGTGGAATAAGTGTTTCACAATATAAACACTCCAAAGTTCCATTCTTCCACCAATGTGGGAGAGTTAGTGAACTTTCCAATTTGGGAGTACACCTTCTAATTTGGTGTCTCTTTCTTCTCCATTTGATTTCTCCATTTTCCATTTAACACACTTTCATTACTATGAACCCAACACTATGTCTGTCTAAATTTTGTTAGCCTCTTTTCTCTATATAAATCTTTGCACGACATATTGGAGAAGGTGAATAAAAAGGAAGATGGCAACAGCTAAAAATTCCGCGGATGTCAAGATGGGAGATGTCAAGAAGTCATTCCGGTTCAACGCCATGCAGACAGAAGAGAACAACATCAAATCGAAGGTAAATTTATCTTCATATAATGCTACACTTGAAAATAACAAAAATACTAATTAGAAGACTAAGAATGAAAAATAATGGTAGATATCCCAATAATAATTATGGTGAGAATAACCAAGCAAAAAATCAACATGTACATGAAAAAGAACCGAGCTTTGTCTGTGGTAAAAGTGGGCATACTGCTCGATCTTGCAAATATCGAAAACATGAGTCTACACCTCAGGCGAACATTACCGAAGAATCTTTTGTGGCAGTGATAACAGATATAAACATGGTGGTTAATGTTAAGGGATGGTGGGCTAACTCTGGTGTAAACCGTCATGTCTGTTATGACAAAGATTGGTTTAAAAATTATAAAAATTTTGAGGAGTCCAAAACCATCATGCTTGAAGATTCACACAAAAATCAAGTACTTAGAGTGGGGATGTCGAGTTGAGATTTACTTCTGGAAGGGTATTAATCTTAAAATATATGCTATATATACTCCTTCCATGAGAAATTTAATGTCAAGTTTTCTTCTTAATAAAGTAGGCTTCAAATAGATTATTGAATCTGATGTGTATATAATTGTGAAAAATAATATTTTTGTGGGGAAAGGTATGCATG
>NW_025850201.1:0-852 GCF_002878395.1 Capsicum annuum
TCAAGCTTTTGGTCTTATCAAATCTGTAATGATGAAATATTTTAAAGACTTGCAAGACATCAATCACTGGCCAACTCTGTGTCTCACAATAAAGAAGCTGAGGCCATTTCAAAAGTTACATCAGGTTACTTGGAGCTTCCCTCAAGCTGACTGAATTAAAATCACTACAGACGGTAGTTAATTACATGAAAGTGGTAAGGCTGGTATTGGTGGAATTGTATGGAATGGTCGAGGTGATATGGTTATGGCATTTTCCATTTCTGTCAATTGTAGTAGCAGTAATATGGCAAAAGCGTTGGCAGCCGAGTTTGGAGTGAAATGGTGTGAATATCAAGGATACACTAATTTCACTCTCGAAGTAGACTCCACGATCATAACGAACATGCTGAACAACAATCTTATCACTAATATGAAGCTGAAACAAGTTGTGGACAACATCAAAAGTATCAAGAATAGAATTGGGATTCAAGTAACTCACTGTTTTCGAGAGGGGAATCAAGTTGCTGACTGGTTAGCCAAATTGGCTTTCACCTCTACGCAGATTCTTATCACTCAGTCCCTTTCTCATCTTCCTTGACAGGCTAGAGTCTTCATCCAATTAGACAAATGGATGATGCCAAGTCTTAGATGTAAATATGATAAATCCAACTCCTTTGTTAGCTAGCATAGATTTGTGTATGTACCAGAAGGCAATATAATTGTTTATGCCTTCTGGTGGGGTGATATCACTTATGATTGATATCACTAATGGTTGTGTGTTGTATCGAGGTCAGGCCTAGCCCCCCTCTGCCCCTTTTTGCTAATGCAACACAACTCAAAGCTAATCTGGGTAATTGATTTAAAAGGAAGAAG
>NW_025850201.1:952-2215 GCF_002878395.1 Capsicum annuum
GATATCACCCCACCAGAAGGCATAAACAATTATATTGCCTTCTGGTGGGGTGATATCACTTATGATTGATATCACTAATGGTTGTGTGTTGTATCGAGGTCAGGCCTAGCCCCCCTCTGCCCCTTTTTGCTAATGCAACACAACTCAAAGCTAATCTGGGTAATTGATTTAAAAGGAAGAAGAAGAAGAACAAAGTAACAAAATCAAATATTAATGATGTTTTTAGATTGAGGAATAATGGATTTTCGATTGATTGAGAAATGGGTTTGCTAGAAAATCACACTATTGTATCTTCCGTCTCTAGATGTATTAGTCTTGTTTATTAGACTATTCTAATGATTGATTTCTTTTAGACTAAGATGTGTATTTGTCCTCGGTCTGTTAAATTGAATTGCAGAACGCTCTGCTTCTTTAATCTTGTGTGTCAAATTTCATCCAAGTTTCTGTGAAGATAATCGGGTTATAAAGTTATATATATATATATATATATAAACATATATAAGTATAAAGCTTGTGGAATTTGAATTAAAGCAATAATTTTGTTAGTGTGATCAAAAATTACCTTGGCATAAAAAGTGTTGGACCTTTCAATCATGCATTGTGAATACAAGTATCATCAAGCTAAATATGACTTGTTTTTCCATTGGAAAAGAGAAAGTCTTGGAAGGTGCCAAGATTCTATTAAAAAATTCAATAACTAGAATTGTTTGTCCATAAGAGAAAAGATAAATTTTTGACAGAATTAACCTATCTTAAAATACATTTTAATTACTAGAAAGAGATCACTTCTATTTGGACTCCGTTGGTGGCAACTTGTAATGACACATGGGACAATTTGGGTTTTTAAGAAGCCAAGTCTCGATGCAGCCATAATGGGAACTGTGGCTGCAAGGCAAGCTGTATGGTTTTGATCCAGGTGAGTAACTTTCCTTGCATATCACACACTCGTCTATCCATTTGTTTTCTGGAAGCTGAACTCTTTGTAAAGACTGCATTATTGATCTTACTTCAGGCAGCGACATGAATTCTCTCCTAGCTTGCTTATTTAAAGTCTGTACTAGTTCGCTTTCATAATTCTCATCAAAATGCATGCACCAACAATTTATTGTGTTCCTCACAGCATCTTTTATATCCCCTTCACAGGCTTCAATCCATTGTAATTTTTCATACAAAGATGGTTTATGTGATTGTCCCAATCCCTTGATTGCTTTATAAGTAACTCTCCAAACTATTTCTCCAATCTCATCATATTGGTTTTTAACA
>NW_025850202.1:0-3179 GCF_002878395.1 Capsicum annuum
ACTGGGATGATCCCCAACCTCCCTGGCATGCCCCAATTGATTTTTGCGCTATAGTACACCCAAACCTCGGGTTCACCCCCGAAATCGTGGACTATAGCACATCGATTTAGCTCGAAAATTCCCCGTTTGTGCAGTTTCACTCGTTCACCTACCCAAATGGCCACAAAAAAATAAACGGACCATGCTGGGATGATCCCTAAACTTCCTGGCACGAATTGATTGATTTTGGGGCCAAAACCCGGCTGAACCCAAGGCTCACCCCTAAAACCGTGGGCTATAGCAA
This sequence comes from Capsicum annuum, assembly GCF_002878395.1. Lineage (NCBI taxonomy): Eukaryota > Viridiplantae > Streptophyta > Magnoliopsida > Solanales > Solanaceae > Capsicum > Capsicum annuum. Next base: position 284 of record NW_025850202.1, read on the forward strand.
ACCAATTTAGCCTAAAAATACTCTGTTCATGCCACTTCAGAGTCACTCCATCCAAATGGCCAAGAAAATTTAGACGAACCATACTGATATGCTTCCCAACCTCCCTGGCATGTCACGATCAATTTTCGGCCCACATCACGCCTGAACCACGGGCTCACCCTCGAAATCATAGGCAATAGCACACCGATTTGGCCTAAAAATTTCCCGTTCATGCTGTTTCACCCGTTTGTCCACCCAAATAGCTATGAAAGTTTAAATAGACCATACCAAGATGATCCCCAACCTCCTTGGTATGCCCCGTTCAATTTTGGGCCCACAGCACGCACGGACCCTGGGCTCACCCCCGAAATCATGGGCTATAACACATCGATTTATCCCGAAAACTCCCCGTTCAAACTATTTTGCCTGTTTGTCCATCCAAATGGCTAGAATAATTTAAACGGACCACACTGAGATAATTCCTAACCTCCTTGGCATGCCTCGATCAATATTTAGCCCATAGCACACCCTTACCTCAGGTCCACCCCTATAACCATGGGCTATAGCATACCGATTTGGCCCGAAAATGCCCAATTCGCGCCGTTTCGCTCGTTTGTCGACCCTAATGGCCACAAAAATTTAAATGGACCACACTGAAATGATCCCAACCTCTCTGACATTCCTTTTCAATTTTCAGCTCACAGAACTCCTGGACCATGGGTCCACCCTCAAAACTGTGGGCTTTAGCACACCGATTTGGCCCAAAAAATGCTTCGTTCGTGCTATTTCGCCCGTTTGTCCACCCAAATAACCTCAAAAATTTAAACGAACTGCATCGGGTTGATCCCCAACCTCCCTGGCATGCTTCGATCGATTTTTGGCCCACAGCACGTTTGAAACCTGGGTCCACCCCCAAAACCATGGGCTATAGCACACTAATTTTTCTCGAAAATGCCTTGTGCATGTTGTTTCGCCCGTTTGTCCACCCAAATAGCCATGAAAATTTAAACGAACCACACTAGAATGATCCCCAACCTCCATTGCACGCCCCAATCAATTTTTGGCCCACAGCACGCTCGAACCCTGGGTCCACCCTAAAAAACGTGGGCTATAGCACACCAATTTGGCCCAAAAATTAACCATTTTACTCGTTTGTCCACCCAAATCACCATAAAAATTTAAACAGACCACACTGGGATGATCCCCAACCTCCCTGGCACTCCTCGATCAATTTTGGGCATATAACACGCTCGGACCCCAAGCCCACCTCCAAAACCATGGGCAATAGCACACCGACTTGGCCCAAAAATGCCCCATTCACGCCGTTTCTCCTATTCGTCCACCCAAATGGCCATAAAATTTTAAATGTACCACACTGGGATTATCCCCAACCTCTCTGGAATGCCTTGATTTCAAGACACAGCACGCTCAAACCCAAGTCCCTCCCCCAAAATCATGGTCTATAGCAAACTGATTTTGCCTCAAATTGCCTCGTTCGTGGCGTTTCACCTATTTGTCCAAGAAAATTTAATCGAACCATACTGGGATGATCCCCAACCTCCCTGGCATGCCTGGGTCAATTTTTGACCCATAACATTCCCGAACCACGGGCTCACCCAATAAATCGTGGGCTATAGCACACCAATTTGGCCATAAAATTCTCCATTCGTGTCGTTTCACCCGTTTGTCCACCCAAATGGCCATCAAAATTTAAACAGACCATACTGAGATGATCCCCTACATCCATGCCATGCCCCAATCAATTTTTAGCCCATGCGTGCCCAAACCTTGGGCACACACCCAAAATCTTGGGCAATAGCGCACCAATTTGGCTCGAAAATGCATCGTTCGTACCATTTCGCCCATTCATCCACCCAAATGGCCAAAAAAAATTAAACAGACCACAATGGGATGATTTCTAACCTCTCTGGCATTTCTCGATCGATTTTTGGCCCACACAATGCCTGAAACCCTCCCCCCGAAACCGTGGGCTATACCACACCGACTTAGCCCAAAAATTCCTTGTTCGTGCTCTTTCTCTTATTTGTCCACCCAAATAGCCATGAAAATTTAAAAGAATCACACTGAGATTATCGCCACACCTCGGTCAATTTTCAACCCACAGCACGCACTGACCCAGGCCCACCCTCGAAACTATGGGCTAAAGCACAGCAATTTGGCCTAAAAATGCCCCGTTCGCACCGTTTCATCTTTTTGTCCACCCAAATAGCCATAAAAATTTAAACGGACCATATTGGGATAATCCCCAACCTACCTGGCATGCCCCGATTAATTTTTGAACCACAGCACGCCCGAACCCTAGGCCCATCCCCAAAATCGTAGGCTATAGCACACCCATTTGGCCCAAATATGCCCCATTTAGACTGTTTCACTGATTTGTCCATCCAAATGGACACAAAAATATAAACGGATGACACTGGGATGATCCCCAACCTCCCGGTATACCTCGGTCGATTTTTTTCCCACAGCACGCTTGGATCCTAAGCTCACCCCCAAAACTGTGGGCTATAGCACACCGATTTATCTCGAAAATGCCTCATTTGCATCAATTTTCCCATTTGTCCACACAAATAGCCACGAATATCTAAACGGACCACAATGGGATGATCCCCAACCTCCCTGGCATATCGCAGTCATTTTTTGGCCCACAGAACACCCGAAACTCGGCCTCACCCGTAAAACTTTAGGCTATAGTACACCAATTTAGCCTGAAAATGCCTCATTTGCGCTGTTTTGCCCGTTTGTCTACCTAAATGGCCATAAAAATTTAAACAGATCACACCGGGATGATCCCCAACCTCCCTGGACTGCCTTGATTAGTTTTTGGACAACAATACACTCGGACCCAAGGCCCAAAAATTCCCCGTTCGCGCCTTTTCACTCGTTTGTCCACCCA
>NW_025850203.1:0-1262 GCF_002878395.1 Capsicum annuum
CAAAATCGACCTATAAATCCAAGTTCCATTGACAGTAGGTATTCAAACAGACATACAACAGTGACGCTCCATTTCCACAAGGATAACAAAATAAGGCCATTCCTTCTAAATAAACATACTAAGATACCCCATTATTGCATTCATCTCCCTAACCCGATCATGTACTAGCAATAAGCTCAAGAGACAAGGAAGGATAAGCGAATCCACAAAAAAAAAAGGCATGGCAGATAAAGCTAAAGGGAAAGTGGCGGGGCACTACTATCATCCTCATCCTCTTTTGTCAAACTCAAACAAGTTCTAATAGCCGAAATGGTCATTGAGGAATCATGGGATTTGTCAGTTTTTGTCGAGCTTATCTTCGTCATTCTTTGTCATTTGGGAAGCCAAAGAACTCATGGGGAAGTCTTGACAAACAAGACGACGTTAATACCAACAATGAACAAAACACCCTCGGCCTGAAATCTATCAAAACAAGAACAACACACGAAACTTTAAAATAAGACAATCTAGAACAGGGCGCCATCGACCCAAAATGATCATAGCACGCAACTTTAAACCCTGAAGCCAACCATGACAACATACAAACAGCCCGAAACAACCAAACAGAATCAAACTTTAGCCACGAAACTAGCCTTAATAGGATACCAGTAACTCAAACCAGAATCAAAAGCATGAAACTTTAAACGACAAAACCAGCCTTAATAAAATACCAGCAACTCAAACAGAATCGCAGAACATGAAACTTTAACATAAAGTCAGCTATACAAACCTTAAGCATTTCACAAAAAATGAGAGTATTAAGTCGGAAATCTACCAAAACAACTACCTACGGCTATCAAAGCCATCACCAACAAATAACCCAGCATACAATCATACTAAAAAATTTATTCACGACTGTAGAAGATTGAGATGAAGCAGAAGTACTCGAGAACTCAAAGGGATAGGATGTTACCTTTGAGGGAGCAGCAAACGGGACGACGAGCTATCAGTAAAAACGTCGCTACCAGAATCTCGTGACGTCGACCACCAATAGTGCGTCTTCTGGCTTTTCTCTTAAAATTTCGAAAACCACTTTCAACTCCCAAAATTTTTGACCCTTTCTGATTTTCCCCACACAAGAATTTTTGAACAACGTTTTTTTTTTTTCAATTCTCCCCCCAAATTTTTCAACCAAAAATCCTCAAATTTTCCGTCCTCTTGATTTTTCCAGTCCAAGAAAGAAAGGAGAAATTTTCCCCTCAAATTCCTAACCCAAGAATTTC
>NW_025850204.1:0-1281 GCF_002878395.1 Capsicum annuum
AGGCTATAGTGATGCTACTTGGAATTCTCATCTGAATGACTCTAAATTTATTACTGCTTGGATTTTCACTTTGGCTGGAGCAGCAATATCTTGGAGATCAAAGAAGCAGACATGTATTACTCACTCAATCATGGAGTCAGAATTTATCGCTATGTCTTCTGCTGGAGAAAAAGTTGATTGGCTGCGGAGTATGCTGATAGATATTCCATTATGGGGTAAGCCAATACCATCTTTGACTATATATTGTGATAATAAAGCTGCTATATTTCAAACTTCAAGTGATTGTTACAATGGCAAGTCAAGACAAGTTCGTCTCAAACATAATCATGTGAGAATATTATTGGAGAATGGTATAATATCGCTTCAATATGTGAAGTCCAAACTCAATTTAGCAGATCCTTTGTTTAAAGGGTTAGGCAAGGAATTGGTGGTACAAACTTGTAATGGGATAGGAATAAAGCCTGGTGTAGGTTCATTGTACTTTATGGTAACCCTATCTAATGATGTAATCTTAGGTTCAAAGGAAAAAACAAGTAAAGTTACAATTGTGAAGCACATCAATAAAATTTTCTTTTTCCCTAGAGAGTGAGTAGATGTGCATAAGTTGAGATTTTTTCTCTTGATAAATCTATAAGACCGATATCGGTTGGAGTAAATAATAACACTCTTAATAGATTTGAAAGTATTCCTGCAAAAGAAAAGAATGAGATTATATTCTCTTATTAAGTCTATACACCGATTTCGATTGAAGTGTGTAGGAACACTCTTGATAGATTTACTGATACTTTGTTGTAAAGGAGGATGAGATTAATTTCTCTTAATGAAATTCATAGACTACTTAGTAGGAGTATGCAAAGTTACTCTTGATGAATTCACCGTACTAAGTGCGAAGTGGAGGCCACTTCAATAAGATTTTAACAGGGAAATCTCAAAGCACTTAGCTAAAAGGATTCGGGACGCATGGCCGTAAGGTGTCAAAGGATTTTGATTTTCACCGGAACATAGCAATATGCGTGAAGTATTTTTTTTTACTTCATTCAATGAACCACTTAGTTCAAGATTTGTTCACTAAGTAGTTAATGATTTAGAAAGTCTTCAACAGCTAATGGTTCAAGTCCAAAAGACACCATTATTGATGCATGTTGCTAGATTAATGTCTCAAAAGAATTTTGTTTCTTAAAGATAAAATTTCTTGAAACAAGTGGGGGATTGTTATTACTGAAGTTTATGTTTCAATCAATTTTTTTTGGAACAAGTGCATCGGTTAAAAGTTTTTTATGT
>NW_025850205.1:0-1912 GCF_002878395.1 Capsicum annuum
GGTCTTATCAAATCTGTAATGATGAAATATTTTAAAGACTTGCAAGACATCAATCACTGGCCAACTCTGTGTCTCACAATAAAGAAGTTCAGGCCATTTCAAAAGTTACATCAGGTTACTTGGAGCTTCCCACAAGCTGACTGTATTAAAAATCAATACCGGTAGTTACTTACATGAAAGTGGTAAGGCTGGTATTGGTGGAATTATATGGAATAGTCAAGGCGATATGGTTATGGCATTTTCCATTTCGTTCCATTGTAGTAGCAGTAATATGGCAAAGGTGTTGTGAATATCAAGGATACACTAATTTCACTCTTGAACTAGACTCCACAACTATAACCAACAAGCTGAACAACAATCTTGTCACTAATATGAAGCTGAAAAAAGTTGTGGACAACATCAAAAGTATCAAGAATAGGATAGGGATTCAAGTAACTCACTGTTTTCTGGAGGGGAATCAAGTTGCTGACTGGTTAGCCAAATTGGCTTCCACCTCTACACAGATTCTTATCACTCAGTCCCTTTCTCATTTTCCTAGACAGGCTAGAGGCTGCATCTAATTAGATAAATGGATGATGCCTAGTCTTAGATGTAAATATGACAAATACAACTTCTTTGTTAGCTAGCATAGATTTATGTATGTGCCAGAAGGCAATATAATTATTTATACCTTCTGGTGGGGTGATATAACTTCTGATTGATATCACTAATGGTTGTGTGTTGTATCGAGGTCAGGCCTAGCCCCCCTCTGCCCCTTTTTACTAATGGGTAATTGATTTAAAAAGATGAAGAAGAAGAACAAAGTAACAAAATCAAACATTAACGATGTTTTTATATTGAGGAATAATGGATTTTTGATTGATTGAGAAATGGGTTTTCTAGAAAATCACAATATTGTATCTTCTGTCTCTATTTGTATTAGTCTTGTTTATTAGACTATTCTAATGATTAATTTCTTGTAGACTAAGATGTGTATTTGTCCTCAATCTGTTAAATTGAATTGCAGACTGCTCTGCTTCTTTAATCTTATCTGTCAAATTACATCCAAGTTTCTGTTAAGATAATCGAGTAACAAAGTTTTATATATGTATATATATATATATACATATAAACATATATAAGTATAAAGCTTGTGGCGTTTGAATTAAAGCAATAATTTTGTTAGTGTGATCAAAAATTACCCTGGCATAAGAAGTGCTGGACCTTTCAATCTTGCATTGTGAATACAAGTATCATGATGCTAAATATGACTAGTTTTTCCATTGGAAAAGAGAAAATGTTGGAATGTGCCACGATTCTATTAATAAATTAAATAGCTAGAATTGTTTGACCATAAGAGAAAGGATAAATTTTTGACAGTATTAAGCTATCTTAAAATACATTTTAATTACTAAAAAGAGATCACATCTATTTGGACTCCGTTGATGGCAACTTGTAACGACACATGGGACAATTTGGGTTTTTAAGAAGCCAAGTTTCGATGCAGCCATAATGGAAACTGTGGCTGCAAGGCAAGATGTATGGTTCTGATCTAGGTGAGTAACTCTCCTTGCATATCATACACTCACCTGTCCATTCGTTTTCTGGAAGCTGAACTCTTTGCAAAGACTGCATTATTGATCTTACTGTAGGCAGCGACATGAATTCTCTCCTAGCTTGCTCAGTTAAAGTCTGTACTAGTTCCCTTTCATAATTCTCATCATAATGCATGCACCAACAATTTATTGTGATCCTTAAAGCATCTTTAATATCCCCTTCACGGGCTTCAATCCATCGTAATTTTTCATACAAAGATGGTTTATGTGATTGTTCCAATCCCTTGATTACTTTATAAGTAACTCTCCAAACTATTTCTCCAATCTCATCATATTGGTTTTTAACAATTCTGGATTTGGTAAGTTCAAATTCTTGA
>NW_025850206.1:0-3094 GCF_002878395.1 Capsicum annuum
CTCCCTAATTTGTCTAAGATCTAATATGATTATGTGACTTGTTTACAATCCTTAACATGTGTAGAAATCCACAACACATTTATTTATAATTTATTTAATCATTTTTAACTACATCCAAGTGATGGTCTATAACTGTGTACATAGATCACCATGGTCTATGCATACTAATGATATCGGTCGATGCGATAATAAACGTGAAAGTTTACGATATACAAGACTAATCGATGGAGGACATAGTGCATGATATACGATGGTCTATTAAGTGTCACCACCAGTCCAACATCATCTATTTAAATCCTTTTTAATTAAATTATTTTCTTCCACCAGCCACAAAACATGTGATTATCCATTTAAATCATATTATATTTAATTATTTTCTTCCACCAGCCCAAAATACATGTTACTATTTTTTTAATTTAATAATTGTCTTTCATAATTCTCAAAATGTGTGATTATCTATTTAAATCATTTTTAATTTAATTATTTTCTTCCATTAGCCACATAACATGTGATAATCTGTTTAAATCTTTTAAAATTAAATTATTTTTTGAAAATTTGTTATTATTTGTTTTAATTTACCCGTTGATCCATCGATTCATGTAGTCTACGATCGACTAATATGTACAGTCGACGAAATACTTTGTATAAAATCTAAACATTAGATTTTACTCTTCAGGAAATTAGTCAAGCCACAATACTGTAACTTGAAAAGGCAGACTTATTTGATTCGGGTTTTCAAACAAGGGATCAGAACAAAGATGGCAAACACACAATGTTAAAAGAAACTGAAACATAGTTGTATTAAAATTGTTCATTGCATTACATAATAAAATTTACATCAAAAAGGGGAAAATGGAAGAAGCTTTCTTCTAACAAGATCCTACAAAGAAAGCTTCTTCAGCAATGAACAAATCAAAAAAACTTAAAAACATATACTAAAATAAAATATTTAAACTAAATTATGGGGATGGTGGGGGGTGATGTAGTCAGGGCTTTCCATTCTGAGACTTTTCAGAATTGCCCTCAAGAAACGAGCAATTCGATGGAGCTCCCACTCTAGGTAGATGCGTTCTTGACCTAGCCCATAGAAAAACCGGTCCAAATCATTCTTTAGGAGGAGGAGGTCGTAGTGCCTTGGAGGAACACGTTTGATGGGGCACAGGGGTATCCTTCTTGGAGGCATTTTTTTATTTGGGTGAATAAGAAGAAGAAGAGACGATTTCTGATATTTTTGGTTTAAGGAAAACTGAAGGGTTGCGTAGAAAGAGGGCTTGTACTTATAGACCTGTAGATTACGTCCGTTCATGTATTCACCCAATGGTAGGTCGACGTGTCTGAAAAGAGATAATATTTCGTATGCGTATACCAATTGTTTTTTCTCGTGAAGAGATGTTTTGTGCAGCTTTTTAATAAATGAGAATAGGAAATAAGGGAAATAATGATTCATTGCATCGATTGGAGAGATAAGCTGGGAAAATGACCAACATAACGTGTTATATAAGCAATGATATAATCAATACATAGTATTTTATAGACCATATATTATATATACCATAGACTATAGATAGTCTATCATAGACAAAGCTTTAGGTCGATAATAACTGAATGTTAAAATCTACAGAAATGCACATTCATCCTCCAAAACAGTAGCTTTACAACTGAAGCTAAAGAAAAGCCTATTTATGATTTGATGCCCATTCTACACGTGGTTATTTTGTGTCTGAATTTCTTGCATATTGAACACCTATTCCTCCTTTTGGACTTGAATGTCTCACCGACGCCCTTAGTGTGTTTGACTTTCTTCCTTCCGAGTTTGGGATCGTATGGGGGTGGAGAAATTTTGGTGTCTACCAATTCCTGTGGCATAGTCCATTCAGCCTCCGGAGGGACCACGTTAATTGCTTCCGAGTATGCGAGGAGGTAACTTTCAGCTTTATAAATTGGCGAGGAGTAGTCGTATATGGAGTTACCATAATCTTCACCATCACCGTACTTTGCTCGCAAAGCTGCCATCGCGTGGTCGTACGACATTTTCATCAAGTCAAATTTCTGACAAGAACAGCTCCTCTCCAAGAGATTGACCTTGGCAGTAACGCCATTGCGGAACACTGTATACTCGTTGAGAACCCAGTTTGGATTACACACATACAAGGAATCGCTCGCACTCTTATTATCCCTTAGGATCCTTTCTGCAAAAGGCACAAATATGTTCTCTTTACCACCGACAAATGCATGTCGCTCCCTAAACTTTTCACCAAATTTTTTAGCAATGGAATTAAATATGTACGACACGGGGTACTCCCGTTCATCCATCAAAATCGAGTTGAGCGACTCGGCGATGTTTGTGGTCATCACGTCGTACCTATTGCCCGGAAAATGTGCTCTACTCCATTTTTCAAAATCAAGCACATTTTCAAGGACATGAGCTGCCTCGGGGCATTTACTCATCAATTGCACAAAATTATCGCTAAACTCATCAAAGGAATAAGCCTTTGCCGCGGCGTAGAATAAATAAAGATGTTCTCTGCAGTGTTGATTTTCGCGAAGATTTTCAGTGAGTTGCCTCATGCAAAGTCCGTAATGTGCACGACTGTATACACGGGAGAAGGCATTGGCGATGCTAATGTGCCTATCGAAGATGACGCATAGATCTGGTTCATCTTCTATGATAGACTTCAGCTTCTGGAAGAAGAAGGTCCAAGAAGCATCGTTCTCTTTATCGATGACACAGCGCAGATTTCCATACAAATACTTGAAATTGCAAATATTGCTTGTAATCAATAATTGTTGGGTTTATGGAATAAAGAAATGAACTTGGAGTCGCCTGAGTTGCTGTAATGCACTGAGTGATTTAAAGCTTTTTAATAATGGTGGAAAGTGTGTTTGAGAAGATAGGAAACAAATGGGGTAACAATGGATACAATGGACAAGCTTATGATGTTTGTGGACTAATTTACAGTTGATCGCCGGAAAATAACGCCGGAATCAGAGATTTTTGGTGGGAAAAATAACCACTTTCTATTTTTAGCTTTTGGAATTATTTTTTTTAATATTTTTGGAAACCTAGATATTATTTTTATATATATAGTGGTGG
>NW_025850207.1:0-2364 GCF_002878395.1 Capsicum annuum
AAAAAAAATATTGTGGTATTCATCATATTACAAAGCTCCTGTCGCCAAAGCACCTAGCTTAATGCATTTGAGAAAAAGACGTCGAGTTGTACAACTAATCCTAAATTTTGGAACAAATTTCATGTAATAGGTATCTGGCACACCAAACAACATGTGCCCTGAGCTCCTTGCCGGCATACCCTATGGCTACAAATCTGATATATGGCCGCTTGGTAAGAAATAAAAATGTTGATGAAGCAATGTATTTTAGCTCTTTACATCATGTCCCTAATACTAACACTTTAATGTGATTTTAGGATACTGTATGTTTGACATTGCTGCACATCGACCCCCATTTAAAGCTTCTGTAAGTTGATTTTTCAGCTATCTGAACTTCGTAAACAATACCTCGAAAAGTTATACTTGTTCCGCAAAAAAAAAAGAGAAGTTCTTTATCCTGATATCTTCTTAATGATATAGTGACAATGTAAATCCAACAGGACAAAACTGGACTTATCAGCAAAATAAACCGGGGTTTGTTCTCACCACTTCCGATTATATACTCCTCCACCTTGTAAGTATCTTCCTTCTCAGCATGCCACAAGTATAACAAATCAGTCAGTTGACAAAGCGGATTTAATTCTTGCAGGAAACAGATAATAAAAAGCATGCTATGGAAAACTCCAGAACACCGACCTACAGTGAGTGCGAGCTACATATGTTCAAATGTTATTCTTTCCGTTTCAATCTGTTAAGTCTTATTTACCTTTTTAGTCCGTTTAAAAGTGAATGTTTCTTTCCTTTTACAACTACTCCTTAATTCTAATTTTCTACGTGGCATGTTTAAAGGTCACAAACTTAAATTACATTTTGATACATTCTACATACCTTTATTTTAAGACCACAAGATTCAAGTCTTCTTTTCTTTCTTAAACTTCGTGCCAAATCAAAACCAGAAAAATAAAATGAAACAGAGGGAGTATTAAATTGAGATTCATCTTGATATATTTTTTTACCTCTACTTATAGGCTTCCGAGCTGTTGAGACATCAACATTTGCAACCATACCTTCTCTTGTGTCACAACCCTTCATCTGCGTTTCTTCCTGTGAAGTCCCCGAGTAGAACGAAAGAGAAAACATGACCATCACCGGGAAAATCTATCAGTCCGAGAGGTAGCAGAGACAGACAGTTGAAGCTAAAAGACAAGAGAACTGTCCTTTACTATGACGAAAGTGATAACATTCAGCCAAGAAACTTATCTGACAATTATAACACATTCCGAGCCAAACTTGACACTAAGAGAGTCGATCCAACAAGCTACTCGATTAGGATCTCTCAAGATAGTGAGGATTCTAAAAGTGGGGAGATGAGTGAGGCAGCTGTTTGCAATGGATATGATCAACAGGAGACTATCTCACAAACAGAAACTACGATCACTCCAAGCTCGTCAAGTTCAAGGGCAAAAACATGGTCCGAGGAACAAGAGCATGTTTCTCCGGAGCATGTTAGTCGATTTGATAAGGGTGATACGAAGAATAACAAGACAAAAGAGCTTGAGGTGTTGAGCAGTCCACTGGACCACAAGGAAGCAGATATAGTGGAATGTATCTCCGCAAAATCAAGTAGAATGACATTGTCTGATGGAAGATTCAATGATAAAACACGATCCTTCAATGAATAAAGCACTTCATCTAATTCACAGTCGGCAAAACCAGATCCAGAGGCAGCACCAAGATGCTGTGTTGCTGAAACTGAAAATGGTAGCAAGTGTAGAGAAGTTGCTATTGACTGCTTGTCAACTGAAAGCGATGGTTCACTTCTACATAAGACGAGCTAGAAAAGAAAGCAACCGCGGTTTATGACACCAAACAGGCTAAGAAAGACGCTCTTCGAGCACTAGATGATAAGGTTTCGCAGCTCAAGTCACTAGCCGCATTAGCTAGTAAGGAGGACAAAGACGACTGGGGTAATCCCACTGAACAAAGAGCTGAAGCTTTAGAATCTCTTTTGGAGGTTTGTGCACGACTACTTAAGCAGGAAAAATCCGATGAGCATGCTGGTGTGCTGAAACCATTCGAGGATGATGGAATGTCGTCTAGAGAAACAGCAATCTGGTTGACAAAAAGTCTCATGACTGCACAAAAGTTGTCCAAGGGGTCGTGATGTTGCACAAAACCTGTCTTTTGACCTATAGAATGAGCCTCTGTCTTACGTAAATCATCAAGTATTGTTGGACTAAACTATTCCTCGAGGCTTAACGTGGTTGAGCATCCCTTAGTTTTGATTCTATTGTTGTAGGAAAGTTGATGGAGCTGTGAAGATTATATATAATGTACTTTTAAAGTTGATTTCTACTCTATGATGATACTTACCACATTTTCTAC
>NW_025850207.1:2464-2940 GCF_002878395.1 Capsicum annuum
AATGAGCCTCTGTCTTACGTAAATCATCAAGTATTGTTGGACTAAACTATTCCTCGAGGCTTAACGTGGTTGAGCATCCCTTAGTTTTGATTCTATTGTTGTAGGAAAGTTGATGGAGCTGTGAAGATTATATATAATGTACTTTTAAAGTTGATTTCTACTCTATGATGATACTTACCACATTTTCTACTGTTAGTTTTTTCTCCAAAACTACCTGCAGACAAAGATTATACATTTTTTCAGCTTCTTAGATATGATTGTGTTATTATCGGAGTCGATTTCTAATATAGTCACTCAACTAGTAGTATTATCTCAGAAAGTCACGTTCTGAGAATCAAGAAGAAAGGTGATTTTCTGAGGTAATAACTATTAGCTGAGTGACTATCTAAGAGGTCAGCGCGATATTACAGTTGTCTTATAGAAAAAAGCATCAACAATCAAACTGTTCCTTTTAATATTCCATTCCTCCAACCTCA
>NW_025850208.1:0-2483 GCF_002878395.1 Capsicum annuum
ATACTTATACATCTCAAATGTAATATCGAATATACTTAAACTACAGAAAGACATGTATGACGGTAGTTTATACATTTTTAAAAAATTTTCTTTAATGAATAATGTCAACTTATACAATAATCTTTTTAACTTCCTCTTTTATGTACATCTTCTTATTGTATAATATAATGGAATATAAAGCAGAAAACTAATATTATACATTAGTCTAAAAAATAAAGTAATGTATAATCAAATAATATAAATGTATAATATCAAATATGCCAAGAACAAAATCAACAAACATATTTTATTCTTGAGCATCTAACTAACTAAGTCCTAAACTAAAACTAGGACGAGAATCCATTACCAAATTTATACTATATTGATTAAGCAATCGCAACTATAAACAAGAAATTCAAAGATCTGACTTGTATTATATGAAAAAAAAAATAGAAAAAATCAACTAACAAACTAGAATGAGATTGTAAAATAAGGTAATTTCATAAAAATCAACATGCAACCAAACAAGAATCCGAATAAGAACCAACAACTTTAAAACAAAAACAAGATCTGACTTTTAATAAATGGAAAAAAATGATATTATCGAACTATCACACTGAAATGGATTTGCAAAAGCAATTAATTTCATAAAAAACAAAAATGCAATAAAAAATCGACCCAGATTGTGATTTGGTAAAGTTAAAAAAAAAAATTAAAAATTATTGAAAAAAATCAGTATATAAGTTCAATAAATGTTTGATAACTTACAAGTTGGTAACCTCTAAGTATACGATTGCTTGAATTTGAGCGTGAGAAAAGATATTCAATAATGGAGGAGCAATTGGTTGTTTAATGAAAGAAAAAAATGGAGTAAATATGAAAAACAGAGAGAAAGCAAATAGGAAAGAGAGAGAAAGTAAAGAATTGTTTAATGAAAAAAAAAAAGAGTAAATATGGGAAAGAGATAAAGTAATGATAAAGATTTTTTTTTTTTTTATGTATAAAAGGAATGAGAGAGAAACTAAAAAAATAGGGGATTTTAATAATAAATTTGAAATTTATGTAATTAATTTGTTAATATGAGATGTGTTTAGTTTGTGTATAGATGTAATTTTTAGAAAAATTAGTTTGCCACATGCAAAGCCCAAATTTTCTTTCTGATATGGTCCACAGCACCGGCTTTTTCACAACTCCATCAGGTCCTAGAATGACAACTCCACTCAAAACTCCATAACACCCGTACCATCATCGCACCCACATGAATAGTTGACGTTACATGAGTACAATATGTGCCCGCAAATATCATAAAATGATGAATTTGTCATACATTTATGACTTTTCAAAATACTTCTTCGTCTCAAATTACCTGTCCAAATTGAGATGACATATTAATTAAGAAAAATAATTAATAACATGACTAGTTTATCATGGTGTCCCTATTAAATGATAGTTACATTTTAATTTGAAGAAAAAAGTAATTAATGCAAAGGGTAAAGTATAGAAAAAAATTTTTGTCTTTTCTTGATTAATGAAAAAGAACAAGTAAAATGAGAAATTAAATTAAAAAATTTAGAACGGATAATTTGGGACGGAGGAAGTAGCTCTTTTTGTTATCTACAGACTACATTACATACTAAAGAACGTAACATGAATAAAGGTGTTCAAGAACGATATATAAATATAAAGGACAATTTTAAACTATTACGACTTATTGCAGCTTCTCTACGTTAACATCATAGTTCAACAAAATTTAGTCAAAATAATAAACATAGTAAAAGCTACAAACTTTAGAGAAACCTGAGAATTAACTTAAATCTTCCTCATTAAAAGTTTACAACTCTAAAAACCATCAAAAGCAAGAAAACATTCAACTCTTCTATGAAGAATACTTCTTGACGCATTGTCTTTCGTTACTGTTCTTTGATCTTTCTTTGACGTGTATTGGGTTTCTCTTCCCTTATTTTTATAAGCTGGAGTACGAAAAGTTAAAGACATAGATTAAATTGTTACAGGAATAATAAAAGGTGTTTCCAAGGAATGGTGGATTCTTCTCGCCACGTCTTTTACTGGTGGATAGAGGTGCACATAGGTCGGGTTGGTTCGGTTTCTCATTAAAATATAACTAAACCAACAATGTTGGTTTTCTAAATCTATAAACCTAATCAAACCAATATATAATCGGTTTTTATATTTCGATTTTAATCGATTTTTTTCGGTTTTTTTTATTTTTCGGTTTTTGTCTCAATTTTTTTACAATTATAATGTGATTAAAGAAAAAATTAAATGTTTTCACTAAAAAGATATAAAAAAAAAAAAAAAAAAAAACAATGGTCATAGAGTAGTTCCAATTAAAATTAAGTTGACAAATTACTAAGACGTTTAAACTACTATCTCTCAAAGTAATATTATGTGGATATTCAGTGGTTCAATTTGTAAGTCACTAGTCACAATAACTTATCTGAAAGTTTCCTTCACATAAAATGTGAGTATAAAGAAGAATGAAG
>NW_025850209.1:0-2018 GCF_002878395.1 Capsicum annuum
AATGACATTAAACCGTTGCATTAGCATCTATTGCAACTCTTTTGATATTCTGTTGCAACGCTTTATAAATTATAACACAATCTATACACATCATAAAACAAAATCATTCATTAATAATCTCATAATTCAAAATATGAAACAAGCTAGTAATTTAAACCCAAAAGTAAAATGTAATCAAGTCCAAAATGACTAGTTAATTTTTTACACTGTAGCAAGTTCAAGTCACGATAAGTTTTAAAAATTTCAACAAAAAATTATTGATATTAAAGAATTCGTCCACAACCCAAAAATCTTCTCAAGTAAGGTCAATATCTTCATCATTTTCTTCATATCTTTCTTCATTTTGGACACCAATAAAAAGAGAATAGTTAAATATAAATTAGCACTTAAATGACAACATAAAAAGGACTATTCTGCAATCAAATAAGTACGTAAACCACATATAAGTTAGCCAGTGAAGAGGCAAATCAACCAATCATGGTTAGAAAGAAATACAAACATGGAAATGTGAGATGATAAAATTTAAAGAACAATTGAAATTGCCAAAAGAGAAAACTGCAGCTTCGCATTTATATAGGTCTAACATATATGTGATCCAGCTAGCACGCAGTTCCACAGTTCAAAAGAGAAACACATTCCAAGATGAAAAAAATTGATTATTCTCTAGTCTAACAATTAGATGTCCTATAATGCTGAAGCGACAGCACTTCCAAAATTACATAATACTATTTTTGAGTTTCATTTGTCATAGCCCATACGTACCAACATATTTACATATTTAAAATGTTTAACAGAATAAACCTTACACAAACCTTTCTTCTATCAAATCAAAATCATATCTGTTTAGTGATTATTAGAGAACTCAATACACGACGGAAAGGTGAAGATGACTTGAAATTAATAGATGTAGGATCGTTGTGAATAGCAGACAACAAATATTCTACAGAACAAATGTAAGAAACAAACAGTAAAATGAAGAACTAAAACTGTTGGCAAACTTGACAAAGGCCTAATAGCTCATTTTGATGTTGTTCCATGCATTGGTACTTTACAATGACCTACATTCTACGATATGAGATATTTGGTAGAGATTAAGGTTATAAGTTTATAAGGTTGTTTACTAATATAAGGTTATAAGATTAAACGGGTGTCACACCCCTTTTTTAACCAAAAAGATTCAATTTTAAATTTGAAAGGAATTTTATTATTAAGTGACAAAATGGAGATTTGTTTTGAAAAGGACTTTTTATATTCAAAACTCAGAGTCACCACTTGTCATAATTTGGTGTGCCAAGTCACCTTTGGAAATCCTTTTCAAAACGGTTTTGACTCTTTAAGACTGGTTTACGAATAGAGATTCCGGCTAAGGAATTCTGTTGACCGAGGGAAAGGTGTTAGTAACCCCTTGATCTTGCGGTTCGACCACGGTCGCTCGGTGGAATGTATCGGCTAATTTGGACATTATAAAATGTACAAACCACATAAACACACAAAAAAAAACAAAACAAAATAAATCAAATAAAATTCAAACCAAAATAATGTCTAGTCCAAATTACACAGTCCAAAAGATAGAAAAATGCGAAAATGTAAATCCTATTCTAAACTAATTTTAGACTGATGCTCTACCCGATGCCTTGGGCCTCCGTCATGAATGTCCTTCGGGTAAAAATATTTTGGTGCATTCCCAGGCGAATAAACACAAATAGCTTGAGGCATTCCCCGGCCAAATGATACATTTGATCCAAAAAGCAATAAAACCAAGCCATTCAACACATGTTTCAAGCATTCAATATTCCACAACTCCTAAAAATTTGCCTACTCCTTATCGTTTGCCTACCCGTTTCGACTTAAAGCATGATACTACCACATTAAACATCAACAATGAATGAAAATATGACAATATTCACTTTTTATCGATTTTTGCAATTCCCGCCCCAAAACAATCCATTATAATTCTCAAACGAGGTACCATTTCATTTACTTGGATTATGTGATGAAATGGTACCTCGTTTGAGAAT
>NW_025850209.1:2118-2962 GCF_002878395.1 Capsicum annuum
TCCCGCCCCAAAACAATCCATTATAATTCTCAAACGAGGTACCATTTCATCACATAATCCAAGTAAATGAACGATGCATCAACACAAGCACCTATCCATCACTAACGAAGAACTCAAAATCAAACATTCAATTCAATGTATCAAATATTACAAAACAATGAAATAAAAGAGAGTGAATAGAATTGGACCTCGATTTTTATTTCAATCCGTAAAAATTTTGATTGGAGCTTCGACCGGAATACCTCGAACGACAAAGCCTCGACTCCGAACTCGTGAATTGAATAAAACCCAACACTAAACTAATCTCCGAGCAACCCGAACGAGCGTTTCGCTATCGTGGTTATTTTCCGGTGGAAATGGACGGGAACGAGTCTACATCAGGGGTTTTGGTTGGTTTCTTTTCAAACTGTTTCGCCGAAACTGACCTGGACAGTTGGACGGAGGGGTTTTTCGGTAGAATCAGCCGAAAATAGGGATGAGGGTGGCTGGCAGTGTATTTTCGATAGTGAATCCAGTGAGTACGTCGCCAGAAAACCAAACCAAGGGTCGTTTTCCCTTTTTCTCCTCTCTCTCGCATTCACAAATCACTTCTCTCTCAATTCACTGTTTTTTCTTCGATCTCTATCTTTATCTCTCTATCACTCAGTTTCCTCTCACAATCGCTCCATTTTATTTTATTTTTTGCTTTTCTTCTAATTTTTCAATCTAGGTGTGTACCATGTTCGATGGTGAGTATGCATGACCTGAGGTGTGTGTGCTCTACTGTGAATTCAGAAATTTTATGCTCAGTGTGTGTGGAATCTTTAATAGGTTCCTTTCTGTTATTTTATTTTTTGTCCTACCC
>NW_025850210.1:0-2145 GCF_002878395.1 Capsicum annuum
ATATGGCAAAAGCATTGGCAGCCGAGTTTGGAGTGAAATGGTGTGAATATCAAGGATACACTAATTTCACTCTCGAGCTAGACTCCACGATCATAACGAACATGCTGAACAACAATATTGTCACTAATATGAAGCTGAAACAAGTTGTGGACAACATCAAAAGTATCAAGAATAGAATTGGGATTCAAGTAACTCACTGTTTTCGGGAGGGGAATCAAGTTGCTGACTGGTTAGCCAAATTGGCTTCCACCTCTACGCAGATTCTTATCACTCAATCCCTATATAATCTTCCTAGACAGGCTAGAGGCTTTATCAAATTAGACAAATGGATGATGCCAAGTCTTAGATATAAATATGACAAATCTAAATTCTTTGTTAGCTAGCATAGATTTGTGTATGTACCAGAAGGCAATGTAATTGTTTATGCCTTCTGGTGGGGTGATATCACTTATGATTGATATCACTAATGGTTGTGTGTTGTATCGAGGTTAGGCCTAGCCCCCCTCTGCCCTTTTTTGCTAATACAACACAACTCAAAGCTCATCTGGGTAATTGATTTAAAAGGAAGAAGAAGAAGAACAAAGTAACAAAATCAAAGACTAACGATGTTTTTAGATTGAGGAATAATGGATTTTTGATTGATTGAGAAATGGGTTTGCTAGAAAATCACACTATTGTATCTTCCGTCTCTAGATGTATTAGTCTTGTTTATTAGACTATTCTAATGATTGATTTCTTGTAGACTAAGATGTGTATTTGTCCTCGGTCTGTTAAATTGAAATGCAGAATGCTCTACTTCTTTAATCTTGTGTGTCAAATTTCATCCAAGTTTCTGTGAAGATAATCGGGTTACAAAGTTTTATATATATATATATAAACATATATAAGTATAAAGCTTGTGGCTTTTGAATTAAAGCAATAATTTTGTTAGTGTGATAAAAAATTACCTAGGCATAAAAAGTGTTGGACCTTTCAATCATGCATTGTGAATACAAGTATCATAAAGCTAAATATGACTAGTTTTTCCATAGTAAAAGAGAAAGTGTTGGAAGGTGCCAAGATTCTATTAGTAAATTCAATAACTAGAATTGTTTGGCCATAAGAGAAAAGATAAATTTGTGACAGAATTAACCTATCTTAAAATACATTTTAATTACTAGAAAGAGATCACTACTATTTGGACTCCGTTGGTGGCAACTTGTAATGACACATGGGACAATTTGAGTTTTTAAGAAGCCAAGTCTCGATGCAGCCATAATGGGAACTGTGGCTGCAAGGCATGCTGTATGGTTCTGATCCAGGTGAGTAACTTTCCTTGCATATCACACACTCATCTGTCCATTCGTTTTCTGGAAGCTGAACTCTTTGCAAAGACTAAATTATTGATCTTACTGCAGGAAGCGACATGAATTCTCTCCTAGCTTGCTCAGTTAAACTCTGTACTAGTTCCATTTCATAATTCTCATCAAAATGCCTGCACCAACAATTTATTGTGCTCCTCACAGCATCTTTTATATCCCCTTCACAGGCTTCAATCCATTGTAATTTTTCATACAAAGATGGTTTGTGTGATTGTCCCAATCCCTTGATTGCTTTATAAGTAACTCTCTAAACTATTTCTCCAATCTCATCATATTGGTTGTTAACTATTCTGGATTTGGTAAGTTCAAAAGATACATAAAGTTTCTCAATAGTTATCAGGCTCACATAGGCTGTATCATCATCTTGCAATGGAGGTGCAAGGTTCTGTGTTGTACGAGCATACTCCAAAATTTGTTTGATTAAATCATGTTTGCTCTCCAAGATTTTCTCAAGACCATCCCACTTAAGTCTTTCTAGTGGACAATGAAAGATAGTTTCCGAAGTCAACACAAGTCTAAGCAAACTTGACAAGTAGATCAATCTCCAAGTTAAAATTGATGCCTAAAATATTGACTGCACTAGGAAGAGTACTTCTAGCATTATGAAATTGGGGGAACACATGAATTTGACTGGAAGATGTGGATGACTCCATTATTTGATGAAACTAATCGAAGCGTAAATATTGAAGTTTGCAACTAGACTCATAAGTATATATAGAGAAAAAAAAAGTGTTTTCCCTTTTTGTGTAGATTAGGACTTGCACTTGGATTCCTAGCTGTTACC
>NW_025850211.1:0-3272 GCF_002878395.1 Capsicum annuum
GCATCAAGTAGTTAAGTTTGAACACGACAATCAGGAAATCATTGTACATGGAGAGGATGACCTTTCCATACATCGAGATCCTTCTGTACCCTGTATCGAAACAAAAGGGGGTTGTGAATCTTCCATATATCAAGCCTTTGAAATTGTGACAGCTGATCAAGTCGTGGAAGGCACGCCGATTCCAGGGCCTCATCTCTCTTCTACTTCAATCATGGTGGCTAGCCAAATGCTACAAAATGGTTATGAACAGGGAAAAGGATTAGGGGTTTCGCTGCAAGGAATTATAAACCCTGTAGATCCATGCGGTAGCCACAACTCTTTTGGTTTAGGCTTTAAGCCTACCGCAGCAGATAGAAAATAGGCAAAAGAGCAGAAGAAGAAGGCTTGGAAATTGACAAGTCCGGTTCCACACATTAGCCAATCTTTCACGAAAGCTCAAAAGAAAGAAAATCAATACCCATATGCTAACAAGGATGTGGATAAAATATGTCAAGGTCTCAAGGAAATGTTTCATGGAATAAACATGGTTCAGATGGGTGAAGGCCCTAGCTATGCAGATGTGCAGTTCCTCGGGCCAAATATCAAGCTCACTAACTGGGAAGCCACTCCTCTCCCCACAAGGAAGGAGTCTTGGTAGTTTATTTTGCTGTTTCGTTTTTGTTTCTTTTGTATTTTGGACTATTCTCAGGGTTGTAGTTCACATAGTTTAGTTGCTCTGCTTTTATGTTAACCCTCCTATCCTTTCTGATTCAACTAAATGAAATTCAAGTTTTCTAGTAAATTTATCTTTTCTTCCCTCTTTTAATTTTTATTATTTTTATCTTATTTTAGTTATGTTAATACTGGCTCCAATAACATGGAATGTACGTGGAGTTCACATTTCAATCCTAAAAAGTTGTCTAATCTTAAATCAGCAAACTAAACGGTAGATGAATACTATGAAGGTGAAGCTGATAAGGAAGTAAAAAAAGGATTTGATCAATTTAAAGATAAGCCCAAACCCAATTTAAATAACATTGAGATAATAAATTTGGGAACTGGTGAGGAGGTTAGAGAAATAAAAATAAGTATTCATGCGGATCAGAATATCAGGAATGATATTGGTCAGATTTTGATCGAGTATAAGGATGTTTTTGTTTGGTCTTATGATGATACGCCGGGTCTAAGCACGGATTTGGTGGTCCACAAACTGCCTACATACCCTGATTTTTCACCGGTCCAGCAAAAGCAAAGAAATTTTAAAACTGACGTGAGCGATAAAATCAAAGAGGAAATCATGAAGCAATTGAATGCGAACGTGATCAGGGTCGCTCAGTACACCACATGGTTGGCTAATGTAGTGCCCGTACCGAAGAAAGATGGAAAAATCAGAGTTTGTGTTGATTATAGAGATTTGAACAAAGCAAGCCCTAAAGATAACTTTCCGCTACCCAATATTCATATCCTTGTTGATAATTGTGCTAAACATGAGATCCAATCTTTTGTGGATTGTTATGCCGGATATCACCAGATCTTGATGGATGAAACAGATGCAGAAAAGACTGCTTTCACCACCCCGTGGGGTACTTATTGCTACAGGGTCATGCCGTTTGGTTTAAAGAATGTGGGAGCTACGTACATGAGAGCTATGACTACTATTTTTCATGGCATGATGCACAAGGAAGTAGAAGTATAAGTTGATGATGTCATCATCAAGTCCAAGACACGAGTCGATCATGTATATGACTTGAGGAAATTCTTCGAAAGATTGCGAAACTATAATCTTAAGCTCAATCCAGCCAAGTGTGCATTTGGAGTTCCATCCGGGAAACTTTTGGATTTTATAATTAGCCGCAGAGGCATTGAATTGGACCTCGCCAAGGTAACATCTATTCGAGAATTGTCGCCCCCGAAGAATAAAACTGAGGTCATGAGTTTTCTTGGAAGGCTGAATTATATGAGCAGATTCATCGCTCAGCTCAGCACTACATGTGAACCGATATTTAAGTTACTAAAAAAGGATGCTGCTATCCAATGGACAGACGAATGTCAAGAATCATTTGATAAGATTAAAGAATATTTGGCAAATCCTCCAGTGCTGGTCCCACCAGAACTTGGTAGGCCTTTATTTCTATATCTGTCAGTGATGGACAATTCCTTTGGTTGTGTTTTAGGACATCATGATATCACAGGCAAAAAAGAACAAGCAATCTATTATTTGAGCAAAAAGTTCACGAGTTACGAGGTAAAATATACTCTTTTAGAAAAGACATGTTGCGCCCTAACTTGGATTGCTCAGAAGTTGAAGCACTATCTTTCGTCCTACACAACCTACCTCATATCTCGAATGGATCCTTTAAAGTATATTTTTCAAAAACCTATGCCCACAGGCAGATTGGCGAAGTAGCAGATTTTACTTATAGAATTCGACATTGTGTACGTTACTCGTACCGCTATAAAAGCGCAATCATTGGCCAATCATTTGGCAGAGAACCCAGTTGACAATGATTATGAGCCTTTGCGAACTTACTTTCCTGATGAAGAGATAAATTCAATTGAGGAAGAAGTTCAAGATGATATGTATGCGTGGAAATTATATTTTGATGGGGCAGTCAATGTCAAAGGAGTAGGAATTAGGGCGGTTCTTGTCTCACCGAACGGGCATCATTATCCCGCCACAGCACGACTCCGTTTCTTTTGTACCAATAACACAGCAGAATATGAAGCTTGCATCATGGGGTTAAATATGGCAATAAATCTGGATGTACACAAGCTAGTGGTGTTGGGAGGTTCCGAATTACTCGTTCGACAAATTCAAGGTGAATGGGAAACGAGAGATATCAAGCCCATTCCATACAAATAGTTCCTAGAGGACCTTAGCAAAAGGTTCAAGTCTATAGAGTTTAGATATATTCCCAGATCCCATAATGAGTTGGCTGATGCCCTGGCTACCCTAGCTTCTATGCTCTCATACCCAGGAAATACGCATCTCGATCCATTAGAGATACAGATACGAGATCAACATGGTTATTACAATATAATTGATGCAGAACCAGATAATGAACCTTGGTACTATGATATCAAACGTTTCGTAAAGTCAAAAGAATATCCAATACACTCCAATGCAAATCAAAAAAGGACTCTTAGGAGACTTGCTAATGGTTTCTTCTTAAGTGGGGAGATTCTGTACAAACGAACCCCAGACTTGAACTTGTTGAGATGTGTTAATATTCAGAAAGCTGAAAGAATCATGAATGAGGTACATTCGGGGGTATGCGAACCACATACCCCCG
>NW_025850212.1:0-2553 GCF_002878395.1 Capsicum annuum
AGCCGCATGATCTGTATGAACCACTACCTTGGTTCCCAACAAGTAAGCACAGAACTTTTTGAAAGCATAAACAACCGCAAGAAGCTCTTGTTCAGTGATGGTATTATTCTTCTGTGCTCCATTCAATGCCTTGCTCGCGTAGTAGATTGGATGAAATAGATTTTCTTTTTTCTGACCAAGTACGGCACCCAATGCTACACCACTTGCATCACACATAACTTCAAAAGGTAGAGACCAATCGGGTGCTACAATAATAGGGGCTTCAACTAGCTTTCCTTTGAGGCATTCAAATGCCTTCAAGCAATCTTCACCAAAGTAAAAATTTGCCTCCTTCTCAAAAAGTTTGCATCATGGGTTTGCAATCTTGGAGAAGTCTTTAATAAACCTCCGGTAAAAACCAGCATGACCGAGAAAACTGTGAACCCCCTTCACAGAAATTGGAGGTGGTAGTCTCTCAATAACTTCAATCTTGGCTCGATCAACTTCAATTCCCTTTTCAGAGACCTTATGCCCAAGAACAATGCCTTCCTTGACCATAAAATGGCACTTCTCCCAATTTAGTACCAGATTTAATTCCACATATCGCTACAAAGCCATACTCAGATTTGCCAAGCATGACTCAAATAAACCACCAACAACCAAAAAGTCATCCATAAACACCTCCAAGGTGTCTTCAACTATATCAGAGAAAATGGACATCATACACTATTGAAAAGTGGCAGGTGCATTACATAGCCCAAATGGCATTCGTTTGAATGCAAAAGTACCATATGGGCATGTAAAAGTGGTCTTCTCCTAATCTTCAGGAGCAATGCAAATCTGATTATATCTGGAATAACCATCCAAGAAATAGAACCATCCCTTTTCTGCCAATCGATCAAGCATTTGATCTATGAATGGCATTGGGAAGTGGTCCTTTAACGTCCACGAATTTAGCTTCCGATAATCTATACACACCCTCCACCTTGTGATAGGCCTGAGTGGAATTAGCTCATTCTTCTCATTCGCTACTACTGTTATACCCCTTTTTTTGGGCACACATTGTACAGGACTCACCCATTTACTGTCTGAGATTGGATACACCACCCTTGCATCTAACCACTTTATGATTTCTTTCTTTGCCACCTCTTGCATAGGTGGATTCAGACGACGCTGATGCTCAATAGTGGGTAAGCAATCTTCCTCTAGCTGAATCTTGTGCATACATATGCCAGGAGGGATAGCAATTATATCAGCAATAGTCCAACCAATAGCTCTCTTGTACCTCTTCAGAATAGAGATGAGAGCCTCTACCTGTTGTTCACCTAAATCAGCAGCACTAATAACCGGCAGTGTATTTCCGCTACCCAAGAACACATACCTCAGATGACTGGGTAGCTCTTTCAATTCTAGCACCGGTGGCTCTTCAATGGATGGCTTTGCCAATGGTGACGGTCGATTCTTAAGGTCAAGGTCCATCTTCTTGGGGGCATATTAATATGACCCCATTCCTGTCAAAGCACAGATAGTTTCTTCGTACTCTTCAACATCCTTACGCTCAAAGTTCAAAAGCACAGCAGTCAATGGCTCAACAGTAAGCTGCTTCTCTAAAGATAATTCCTTCTCATCCTTATAATAAACATCAGCTATAGAGAACACGTTCATATCTTTGGGTTGCTTCATTGATTTGCATACATCAAAATGTACCACTTCGTCATTCATCTGAAATAAAAGCTCATTTGCTTGTAAATCAATAAGCACACTTCGTGTTGCGAGGAAAGGTCAACCCAAGATTATGGGAACCTCAAAATCTATCTCAAAATCCAAAATAACAAATTCTGCAGGAAAAATAAAGGTAGAAACCTTCACTAATACATCATATAAGATACCAACAGGTCGTTTTACCGACCTATCTACCATTATAAGCCACATGTTGGTTGGTGTAGGATCCCCCAACCCCAACTGTCTATAAATGGCTAGTGGCATCAAATTAATGCTAGCCCCCAAATCACATAACGCCTTAGCAAAATCTAAAGATCCAACCATGGTGTTATTAGCTTTCTTCTTCAGTCTCTAAGAAAAGGTGGTGGTGGATTTGGAAGAGTTTTCTCCACCACTTTCTTTTTATTGTGCTTTCCATTATCAATCTATTCAGACTGCTGATATCTAGGTGTAGTATCATGAATGTTCTCATCCTGATCTTCAACTTCTATAGAATCATTACAATCTGCTTTAATAACATTCTCCTCTATACTATCAACCACGGGATTGCCCTTGGATGGATTTTCCAACACTTTACCACTCCTGGTTGTAATAGCCAAACATGATCCATCTTTTCTTGGATTTTGGATAGTGTCACTCGGTAAAGTGCCAGCTTTTCTTTGATTGAATGCCGCTGATAGTTGACTCATTTATTGTTCCAGCTATTTTATTGAAGTGGAATGCGAGTCAACCAATTGATTTATTGAGGACAAATCATTTTTTACCTCAGTTACTCCCATGTTGGTTGCCTCCACTCCTTTCAACAGCTTAGCCATCATGTCCTCCATGGACATCTTCCCAGAACTAGGTGCA
>NW_025850212.1:2653-4276 GCF_002878395.1 Capsicum annuum
ATTCCACCGATAGTTGACTCATTTGTTGTTCCAACTGTTTTATTGAATTAGAATGCGAGTCTACCAATTGATTCACTGAGGATAAATCATTTTTTACCTCAGTTACTCCCATGTTGGTTGCCTCCACTCCTTTCAACAGCTTAGCCATCATGTCCTCCATGGACATCTTCCCAGAGCTAGGTGCAGCAGCTTCATGATTTCCAGGAGGGACATACAAACCGCTCCTGTCATTCTTATTCTTCCAATTCCCTTGGTCTCGGTCCTTGTATCCGGATTTTTCATAATAGTTCCGACCTTGATTTCCTTGGACATTGCCTCGGAAACCCCCCTGATTATTCAAGTAATTTGCTTCCTCCTCAGAATCGGAGTCATCTCTTCCCTGTGATACAACAGCCTTAACCTTTTTTGTCTTTCCTGATAATAAATGCTTGGTAAGAAGGTCCATCTGCATTTTTATGTAAGCCATATCCTGGTCATGTTCCTCTTCTCTTCACCTCTGTTCTTCTATCATACCAGTAGATACAGTAGAGCTTGCTACCTCAGAATCCCTGGTATGCCAAGCTCTACTCTACTTTGTCATACGATCCAGCATATCACATGCCTCAATAAAAGTAAGGTCCATGAATGACCCACCCGCAGCATTATCAACCATTGGCTTAGTCACCGAGTTCAAAGCCCTATATAATATTTCCATCAAGTGGACATTGGTCACCGATGATTTGGGCACCGCATAAGCTTCTTTTTAAACCTCTCCCATGTCTCGTGGAGATCTTCAGTTGGAAGCTGTCTGAAATTGATTATCTCATCTCTTAATTGTGCTCTCTTGGATGACGGAAAGAATCTTTCTAGGAAAGCTTCTTTCAGTTGCCTCTAATTAGTAATAGAGTCAGGATTTAGCCCGTTTAACCATAGGGTTACCTCTCCAGATAGAGACAATGTAAATAAGCGCAGCTGGATCGCATTCTGTCCAACCCCTGGATTGTCAAATGATTTGCATGTTGAGATAAAATTAATCAGATGCATATTCGGATCGTCGCCTGTAAGTCCACCAAATAACCCTTTGAGTTGCAATAGTTGGATCATGGTGCTAGTGATATTGAACTTGGCTCCGGGTGCCAAGTGCGGAGGAATAATAGCCCCTATGGCACCAGCCCTATCCAATTCGTCATCATCATCATCAAAAGCAACTTGCACAGCTTGATGTTCGGGTCTCATTCTAGCTTGACGATCTCTGTTGACATTCCTGTTCATTGGTGCAGCCACATCATCTGCACACCTTGGATTTAATAACTCATCATCACCCAGGTCCTCATCATCAAGATTTGGTACTCGGCCTGGGTTATCAGCATTCTGTTGATTTACTTGCGCAGCTGCCAATGCAGCTAATCTAGCCTGCTCCTGTTGAGTAGCTATCCTTTCAAGGTCTCGTTGTGCATCCATTCTGCCAATAAGATGTGGTTCAGGATTTATAGGTAATAATAGCTGACTAGATTTTCGTGTATTTGGCATGCAATCCACTAAACCTGAACAAAACAAAAACAACAAACAGAAAGTAAAATTTGAGAATCTTTGACCAAAGGGTCTATTAACTATCACAAACTTAGTTGACAACCGTATTCCCCG
>NW_025850213.1:0-3328 GCF_002878395.1 Capsicum annuum
TTCGACCTTACTGGAGTGACTACGACGGAATTCGTACAACTCTTTTAAACCAAAATTTATTCTTTCCTTTATTAAGGCCCCTCTCCCCAGAAGAAGGTAACCTTATTAAAGACAGAACTGTGTTTAAAATTAACAGACTCTCTTCTCACATCAATTTTCTTAAACAAGATATTCATGTAAAGAAAATTGAGCAGTCCCTAAAAACCCCGGAGATGATTACCAAAATATCTAATCTCCAAAAACATTTTGAGAAAGAAATCTGTTCCGATTTTCCTAATGCCTTTTGGGAACGGAAAAAACACTTGGTTGAACTTCCTTACATTCCAGGGTTTGACGAACAATCCATTCCTACTAAAGCTAGACCCATCCAAGTGAACCAAGAAATGATGGAAATCTCCAAAAAGGAGATTGACCATCTTCTAAAGAATGGTATTATTTGAAGCTCTAACTCCCCCTGGAGTTGTTCTGCCTTTATGTCAATAACAGTGCAGAAAAGGAGCGCGGCACTCCTAGACTTGTAATAAATTACAAGCCCTTGAATGAGGTCTTAAAATGGATCAGACATCCGATCCCTAACAAAAGGGATCTTTTGAAAAGAACTTTCAAGGCCAACCTTTACAGTAATTTTGATATGAAGTCAGGATTCTGGCAGATTCAAATAGCTGAAAAGGATAAATATAAAACAACATTCAATGTCCGTTTTGGGCATTATGAATGGAATGTTTTGCCTTTTGGTCTCAAAAATGCTCCATCAGAGTTTCAAAACATTATGAACAATATTTTCAATCCTTATACTTATATGTCAAATGTTTATATTGATGATGTGCTTATCTTCTCGGATAACATTGATTCCCATTTTAAACATTTAAACACCTTTTTTAAAATTGTTAAATTTAATGGTTTGGTTGTTAGTGCCAAAAAGATGAAGCTCTTCCAGACATCTATAAGATTCTTAGGGCATGATCTTTACCAAGGTAGTTATAAACCTATTTGTAGAGCCATTGAGTTCTCCTCCAAATTTCCTAATGAAATTACTGATAAAACTCAACTCCAGAGGTTTCTAGGAAGTCTCAATTATGTTGCAGATTTTATCCCTAACATTAGGCAGGTCTGTGAACCTCTTTACAAAAGACTCAACAAAACCCCAGTTCCTTGGAGTATTGATCAAACCAATGCTATCATCAAAATCAAAAGCTTGGTCCAGAACCTTCGTTGCTTAGGCATTCCTAACCCTGAAGCCTCCATGGTAGTTGAAACTGATGCTTCAGATATAGGGTATGGGGGTATACTGAAGCAAAAGGTCAATGAAAGTTCTCCTGAACAGTTAGTCAGGTTCACATCCGGAATATGGAATTCTGCACAAAGAAATTACAGAACTGTTAAAAAAGAAATTTTATCTATAGTGCTATGTATCACGAAATTTCAAGACGACCTTGTTAATAAAGAATTTTTACTTAGGGTAGATTGTAAATCTGCTAAAGAAATTTTGCAAAATGATGTTAAAAACCTTGTTTCAAAACAAATATTTGCTAGATGGCAAGCTCTCCTATCTAGCTTTGATTTTCAAATTGAATTTATTAAAGGAGAAAATAACTCCCTTCCCGATTTCCTAACAAGAGAATTTTTACAGGGCCACCATGAGACTCACAACACTGGGAAAAATCTTAGTCAACACCAATCGTCCAGATCAAAATAAAATGGCAAGACCATTTGATTTTCCACCTACAGCATCATCTCCCTTGAGGCCATCAATCCCACAGAGGCCTGAACTAAAGACGGAACTACATTCACCATTCCAGAATAAGTATGCAGCTTTGGCAGAGTTTCCAAAGCTTCCTCCACCGATGCCATCCAAATTGGTGGACCTTAAGACTAACAAACCCTTTGATAAAGGGTCATCGTCAAGCTCATTGGTACAGTCTAAACAAAGCTATGCCATGAAAGCTCCAGAATCCTTTGCACAGGCCGTGGACCTTGCAGTAACTAAAATAGCACCTACTCCTCCTATCAAAGAGGAATTCAAATTCATTACCACTCAGGTAATGCCTATTATCGCCTTAGATAAGGAGTATGAGGGATATCCTCTCGAACAACTCATTAAGCCAGTCTACAATGAAAAATTTTTTGTGGATACCGAGAGTCCACTTAAAACCCGAAGATTTTATGAAGCTATTCTGGTAGATACGGATTCTATCGAAGTCGAGCATTCAATGAACGTAAGGAATCCGGAATTTATCGATTATCCAAGATTCACCATCAAAAGGGTATTAACCCCATTCAACTGGTTTGCAGATCACCTGCACAATCCTATCGCCCTATCTATGCCACATAGGCCTCAAACATACAATTGGTACGACTACAAGTCTGCCTGGTTCAATTTCCTCTATGTTCGACCAGGACATACCTGGTTTGTCAAATATTGTCCTGCTATGGTAGAAGCCATTTTACCCAGATGGTTTTACGAATGGTGGGTATACTTTGGAGGAATCAAAGAAATCCTCCCTCAATAATTTCATAATCGTTTCTCAGAGTTTTGCGCAAAAGAAGGATGCATAACTCTTCCAGAGCACATTCAAATGTGCAAATTCTTCATTAAGAAGAGGGTATCCTACATCATCTCCTGGAACTTCACCAAAGGAGAACAAGATAGAATTAAATATCTATCAAAAGAAATAAAAGTTAAAGGCTGGACTCCCAAGCCAGCAGCTCCAAAAACTCCTGACAAAGGAAGAAAAACAGCATCTTCAGCAAGTGTCTCTCAAGATAAACAGGCACTCAGAGAAAGATTGAAAAAGGCTTTACAAGATATGGAAAGCCAAGAAACTACCAACGAAGAAGTACTCCAGCTTCTAGAAAAAGCCTCTTCCACCGGAAGCAGTGATAATAATGGGGATATGTTAAATCCCAAAGGAATTGCTAGGGCCTATATGGACCCCTACTAAGAATGGAGAAACGACCCCTTCAAAAAGTAGAGGTTCAAAGAACCGGAATTACTTTTTGAAAGGGCATTCTACTATTCCTAGGAGGGAATCTACAAGACCCTACCCGCTTTAAAAAAGCAACCAATCAGCTTTATAAAAGCTAGAAGAATTGGCTCTTCTACAAGGAAAAAGACAAATTTGCTCAGGACATCACATCTGCTTTTTGAAAAGCATTTCCACTCAGAATATCTGCTTTTTCAAAAGGCATTTCCACTCAGAAAGGAATCTACTTTAAGAGATTAAATCCTAGCCTTACAAATGTACACACGAGATGTATTATTTATGTTTCTCTTGTCTATCTAAGACAGGTTGTAATCTGTGAGAAGGCATCCGAAAATTTCCTAACT
>NW_025850214.1:0-1239 GCF_002878395.1 Capsicum annuum
AGGCTATCCAATAAAAAACAAAAAAAGCACCAACATTGAATCAGCCATACATTCTTGGACAGTTTTCAAAAATAAAATGTCAAATCGCAAGAAAACTCTTTTGGATATTCCACATAAAGCGCACAGCTATATGCCAAGATTTCATCTTCCAACATACCCTTGAATGAACTTGCTAAAAATTAGCTATAAGAAAATAACTATGTATCTGAAAAAATGGTTACGTTCAGCATTTACAGAAGTGCCCAGAAGCACCCAAAAATATGTATTAAAAAAAACCTGACTTAGGTCTATTAAAAAAATAGTTAATTTTGGGTTTACATTATCTTGTATAAAAAATGAAAGATAAACTCAACAGTTTTGTTATATATAAATGAAAAATAAAGGGTGAAGATTGTTCTAGCACCTCAAAGGCGAATCCATGGAAAAAAAAAAGATGGGAAATTCAACTGATATGCAGAAAAGTGTAGAGCTCTAAAAATCTTGGGATATCTGGTAAAAATCAAGGAGCCGCAAATACCAAAAGATGGAAATTTATTTGAAATTATTTTTGATGTGAAGTTGGTTGCTTTTATGTGTTTAAGGATTTTCTAGTGTTGAAGGCCCTTTACTCCTTACTGACCTGGACCTTTTGTTCTTTGAAAAATAGAGCGAAATTACAAAAATAGTCCCTGTCATTTAGGATGTTTTTCTTTTTTTTCTTTTTTAAGGCTTAATAACATAGTAATTGACACCAACAGATAAGAGTTGATTGTTGGCGATGACTTGGTGAAAGAAATCTATGAGAGAAGGTTCTTGAAATGAGTTACAATCAATGCGGAACCAATCCCTTAAACTTGACGACAATTTTCATTTAGACATTTCGAATTACTAAGAGTTTTTAATATGAACAATAGAAAAGTTTCCAAAAGGGACAAAAGCCCGATCAAGTTCATCAAAACATCTACAAACATATTGCATATATTCACGTATGCACATCTCTGATCTATCCACTTTGTTATATCTACACTGAGTTCAAGGCTGACAACTCTTCAGACCAAGCAAAAAGTTTGTAAGACCAAATATTTAATCCCATGGTCTTGATCTCACAAGTGATAAACATTTACATGGATGTTATAATTAATGGAATCCTCTCAAATACATCTTAACAAAAAAACATTTCATATTTCTGGCATAATAAAAGTACTCTAACGCAGAAAGCGTGGCATCTAGGGGAATCATATCATTATTAAAAGCAGTTCA
>NW_025850215.1:0-713 GCF_002878395.1 Capsicum annuum
ACTTCTTCTTTTTTCGATCATCAACTAATAATGCAAACAAGACCCCTTCACCACCATTAAAGTCCAAGGAAGTTTCTTCTTGGACTTTAATGGTGGTGAAGGGGTCTTGTTTGCATCATTAGTTGATGATCGAAAAAAGAAGAAGTTGTTCTTCATCATCTCTATGTATGGAGACTGTACATGAATGAAACTAGTGTCCATGAGATTTCAAAGGACAAAGTGAAACACTCATAAACAACCACTCACAAATCATCATCCATTCATGAAAATATTACAAGCTAACCAAATACTTATGAGACAAAGCAAAACATCTCTCTTTCTACATGCTTCTTCTTCAACAACAACATACGTAACCCCTACCTTGGCAAGTAGAAAATTTGTTTCCCATAAATCCTCGGCAAGGAAAGCAAAAATACAAGGACATTTATGAAGACATAAGCAGTAACAACAGTAGCAAGTAAGAAAATAGAAGTATACGAGACTACAAGTAGGAAAGAAAAATATATACTGATACTACTACCAGAAGAGACATGACGCAAAACTATTTACTACTAGCCTTCTACTAAAAATTAATAAAATACCCCACAAACAAATAGCACAAGAACAATTCAAAGAACTTATCAAATCCTTCTGATAAAACAAATAATCATGGTATAATAAAAAAAGAAGAGAAATTACTGAATCAAAGAGTTGAAAGAGTAAGAGCCGGCAAA
>NW_025850215.1:813-1496 GCF_002878395.1 Capsicum annuum
AAAACAGAGGTATACGATACAACAAGTAGAAAAGAAAAATATATACTGATACTACTACCAGAAGAGACATGACGCGAAACTATTTACTACTAGCCTTCTACTAAAAATTAATAAAATACCCCACAAACAAATAGCACAAGAACAATTCAAAGAACTTATCAAATCCTTCTGATAAAACAAATAATCATGGTATAATAAAAAAAGAAGAGAAATTACTGAATCAAAGAGTTGAAAGAGTAAGAGCCGGCAAAAGGTTGTCAAAATCTGTAGGATTCTTGTCATTTTTTCTTGAAATATAAAAACAGCAAAAGACTAGAATGGACAGAACTTTTTTTTCTGTGTCTTTCATTCATCATCGTACAATGCACATATACAACTAACAAGGATTTGTAAATTACTAGTAAATATTTACAAGGATCTGTATATGGCAAGTGAATATTTACAAGGATCCAGAAATATGGCAACTGAATATTTACAAAGAACAAAGAAATCTGGGATGCACTATTTGGACCTTTCTTGTACTTGTATTTGGGCTAAACAAAGAAGTGAGTCCAATTCGTACACTGTCATGATAAGTGAAAATATGCACACTTTATGCATTATATATAATCATATTTTAAGTTTTAAAATTCTTACTATTTTACAATAAATATAATTAATAATGATAAATTTGAGGAAATAAA
>NW_025850216.1:0-2415 GCF_002878395.1 Capsicum annuum
GATATACATAGAGTACAAAAAAAAAGGGGAGCTCATGCTTTTTTTCTACTAAGAGCACAAAACACAACATAGAGAATATACAGAGAAGGGAGCATAAAACAGAGGGATTCCATTTTTCTTTCTCCTTTTTCTCACCCACAATAACTTCAACACCATCACAGGCATACGGATTCACCAATGGACACACATACGTCTTCTTCCAATTCTTTGGTTCTTCCAGAAACGCACGCAAGAACCCGAAACCACACCCACACTTCACTGAATACGCACACAACATAATTTTTTCTCCACACACGACTAACGCACAAATCACAAACACCACACATAGTGAAGGACGAGTGATGGAGAGACAGTAGTGAGTGGGACACAGTTCTGAACAGTGAGAGATATGAGAGATCGAGAGAGAGACGAACAAGGGTCGAATCGGAAAAGTTAAATGGAAATCGATAGGAATTTGGTGGGTTTGAGTTGGCCGGCGACCTCTTCGCCGGAGCTAACTGTTTCTGATCTTTTTCAGGTGATTCTGTTTACAAAACATTAAAATTCACCGGAAATTCAATCCTTTTCTCACTATTCGTGCTGCTATCTCCGTTCACGGAGTTCCGACAACTAGATTTTTCAGGTTTTCTCATATTTTTGGGCTCAGATATTCACACACATTTTTGGACTTCTGTTTGAGTCAAGTTTTGGGGGTCATCGTGGTTTGAACTGGTTTTATTCGATTCGGGAGTTTGAGTTTGAGGTCTGTCAGTAGTGGTTCATTGGTCCCGAGTCTTTTGTCAGTTCAAGTTGGTCGAATAAAAGCCCCAAGTTAAGGTCATCTCCTTATCTTATTCTTTTTCTTAGTTCATTTTTATTATGGTGAGTGGTTGATTTTTGTCGTCTTGACTTTCTCTTTATCTTATGCGTGAGGTGAATGATGAATGTCGAGTATTATTGATTGATTGCTGAAATATTATTGTGAATTGATAGTCGAAGCATGTGTTAATCATGTGATTGAGTATGAAATTGGGGATGGGAATTGCAAGGTGGATAAGATGAATTTGGATTACCTTTGAGTTTATTGTTGTTATGTTTCGTTCGGAATAAATATCAAGTTATAAATCCGATAGCATCATGTTTAGGCTGACAATGGATAGGCAAAAGTAGATTGGGTAGGCAAAGTATAGGATCTGTGATTGTTAAAATGATGAAATGTTTGTGGAGTGGTTTCAATTTATGCATTGGGATCTATTGTATTCATTGGGCCGGGAATGCCCCGAGGCATTTGTATTGATTCACCGGGGAATGCCACGACCTATTATGTATTCGGAGGACGTCCGTGATGAAGGCCAAAAGCATCGGGTAAGGCATTGGATCGTAGTTTAGGATTAGTGTAGGTTAGCATAGGTTTATTTTTCAATACCTTTTTTTTTTCATTTCGGGTTGTAATAATTGGACTGGACATTATTATTTTGGTTTTTGGATTGTTGTTTGATGTTTGTTTATGTTCTTTGTGTGGTTTATATATTTGTGGTGTCTAATTAGCCGATACTCTCCACCAAGCGACCATGGTCGAACCACGGGATCGAGGGGTGCCTAACACCTTCCCCTCGGTCAACAGAATTCCTTAGTTAGAATCTCTGATCGCGGATCAGTTTTACAGAGTCTAAATCATTTTGTAAAAGGTTTTCCAAAGGTGACTTGGCACACGGATTATGCCAAGTGGCGACTCTGAGTTTTTAATATAAATAATCCTTTTCGAAATAAATTTTCATTTTTTGTCACTTTGAAAATAAAACCCTTTTGAACTGTAAAATTGAATCTTTTCAGAGTAAAAAAAGGGGTGTGACAGCTCTAGCGACTCTGCTGGGGACAATTTTAGAATCCGAGTTTTTTTTTTGGAGTCGTATCAGCTTTGTTTAGCATTAAGAGTGTATTAGCATTGCTTGTGATTTTGTTTGTGTTTTCAATTTTGTGAATTTTTGTGCTCTTTGTTTACAGTATTTATCCTATGTGTTACCGCTTTTATATCTGACATCGTATGCATAACCCAGATCATTCTTTCCGCAACAAGTCTCGGAGCGCACGTCGTGCGCACAAACTGTAGTTGAGTCACCTTTATTTTAGGAGGGTAGCCGTTGGATATATGGAGTAGGTGGAAAGCTAAGCAGCCACTATCGACCATATGCTCCCCCGAACAGCCTTGTTAGTGAACCCCAAAGTAGGTCAGCCTTTAGGTCATGCTTATGTGCATCATATTGACGACCTAGCAGGGCCTACTTGGCCCATTGTAGGAGACTCACTTCTAAGGCATCCCTACATGCTAAATGTTGAATCTTTGAGGTTAACGAGGTTATTTTACTGACTGGTTTGGGCAAAAACATGAGTTAGAAGCAAAGTGCGTAGACAAAAAAAATGAAAAAGAAAAAAAAA
>NW_025850217.1:0-944 GCF_002878395.1 Capsicum annuum
GTTCTGCGCGTTTCAAAGGTTCTGATATACTTATTTGAGATTGTTTTGGAAGTTGCCGGTCTTTCAGTACTATTTGGTACCACGGCTTTGTGGATGCTTCATCTGATATTTGCTTTCATACTCAGCTTTCTATGCTATTATGGAAAGCGTGTTTACAGTATTTCTAGGAGTACCTTTGCAAAAATTTAAAAGAAAAATTATAATTAGGAGACCTTTGAATGAATAGATTTTAGTGAGTTTCTGATTTTCTATTTGAATTATCACTAGAGAAACTTCTGCATGTTAACATGCTCTTTTATGCAGATATTAGGCTATACGAGTACGTATCCTATTGCCTATCTCAGCTATCATACACTGATAAGAGCATGAGAAAGCTTATAGAGTGGTTTAAAATGTATGAACGAACGTGCCTTATCTGAAGACGCTGTGATGGAGAATTTTCAAACTATTATCAACAAGGTAAAATTTGTTGTGGCATCACAAGGCATTAGGCTTAGACTATTTTTTGGAAGTTACTGGGAATTCATTTCACAGTGTTAAAGCTTTATTTGCCTGTTTGAATGTCTTCAATTTAGGGAAGAATTTTGCTAAACCTGAACTCAAATCATGCATTGAGGAGTTTGAGGAAAAGTTGAATAAGTTCCACATCGAGAGGAAGGAACAAGAAATTACTGCCAAAAATGCTCCAAGCCATTAATAGAAAGTGGACAGCATGGAGAGCATCACGGTGGCTCAAAAAGAAGAAGAAGACTAAATTGATGAATCTGTAATTACAAAAGGTAATTTTCTCCAAGTCAATTGCCTGTTCATTCAGCTATTACTATTTTATGTTTTATTTACAAGGTTCTTATTTTGAAACTTTTATGACGGAGGGCATCAGAGCTTCATGCTTGTCTTTATGAGTTATATGGTTTATTTATGTTTTAATTCCCGCGAAAGAATTT
>NW_025850217.1:1044-1401 GCF_002878395.1 Capsicum annuum
CAGCTATTACTATTTCATGTTTTATTTACAAGGTTCTCATTTTGAAACTTTTATGACGGAGGGCATCAGAGCTTCATGCTTGTCTTTATGAGTTATATGGTTTATTTATGTTTTAATTCCCGCGAAAGAATTTAAAAACAATGTAGAGGAGGTAGTAGCTGTTACAAGACATCATGTCGTAGTACCTTATATCGATAGTTGATCCTTCACTACTATTCTTTTTAAAAATCCATATGATGGGGGTTTTCAGAATTTGGTACACTTAAGATGTAGATACTGATAAGAAGGCTCTCAAGTCATTTGGCGACAAAGCTGGAAATATATAAAGAGGCTATAAGCAAAATGGATTGAGAAAAC
>NW_025850218.1:0-398 GCF_002878395.1 Capsicum annuum
AACGAACCTGAAAACCTTTATGAACCAGGAAGCCCTTCGGCTTCCGACATGGCTCCTCCTCATAAGGTCCGAACCGACCCTAGTTTATTTGTCATCCGATCAGATGAGGATGAATACATCCCAGATCTAGCGGCCTTAAAGGTACGCTGGAACCATCCAAAAGATACTCTCAAAAGGAGATGGTATGGAAGTACATATTCTCCCGAGGAGCAAAAGGAGTTTGGTAGGCTATGGATAGCCGACATGAAAAGACTCCGGTGTGACATGGAGTTCTTCTTCTGGTTCGAAAAAACTGAAAGGATAGAAAACCAAACTGAATCTCTGAACGTCATCGTTACCAAATGGTACACTCAGAGAAACACGGTGGTAGAATCCACAACACCTCCCCTAGAAGGACT
>NW_025850218.1:498-1204 GCF_002878395.1 Capsicum annuum
GAACATCACCCTGCAAATAGTGAAGATGGGAAGAAAGACGATTAATCTTAAAGATAGTTTCGTCTTTAATGCGCTGCTGCTCATGAGAAGGGAGCGGGCGCAGTAGAGGGAAAAATAGCTCAGTATCCATCAAAGTTGTACGAATACCATCGTAGTTACTTTGGTAAGGTCGGATCTGATTGATAAAAGGAATCCCTATAATGATATCTTCTGTGATATCTTCGGTAATGACAAAATCGTTGATAAGGCAAACGCCGTTGTTACAGACATGGGCTTTGCGAAGTTGATAATCAATGCGCATTTTTTCTCCCGTGGCTGAGTATAGCCGCGAGGTACTTTTTTGAAGATACCTGGTAGGTATGAGGCCTTTGACAATACAATTACTGTCGGCGCCAGTGTCGAAAAGAGCTACTTTGTTTAGTACAAAGTCATTGTTAATAAAGATTTTTATCACGATATGTTCACTGTAGGCCTTAATGGCTGCTACAGTTGTGGAGGTAGAAGGAATAGCAGAGATTTCTTCTCCGGGAAAGGGAATAGGTTCTTTGAGATGATTAGTCGGAATGCTGATAGGAGGAGGAGCTGTAAGGGCCTTCGGTGAGGCCGATTGTAGTACTTGTTCTGTCAAAACATGTAGTTCGACCTGATCAAGTCTGCCCTTAAGGTTTTTGATTTCTCCTTTCAGTATGGAGATTTCACCCTTAAG
>NW_025850219.1:0-2235 GCF_002878395.1 Capsicum annuum
AAAAAAAAAGGGGAGCTCACGCTTTTTTTCTCCTAAGAGCACAAAACACATACATAGAGAATATACAGAGAAGGGAGCATAAAATAGAGGGATTCCTTTTTTCTTTCTCCTTTTTCTCACCCACAATAACTTCAACACCATCACAGGCATACGGATTCACCAATAGACACACATACGTCCTCTTCCAATTCTTTGGTTCTTCCAGAAACGCACGCAAGAACCAGAAACCACACCCGCACTTCACTGAATACGCTCACAACATAATTTTTTCTCCGCACACGACTAATGCACAAATCACAAACACCACACATAGTGAAGGGCGAGTGATGGAGAGACACTAGTGAGTGGGAGACAGTTCTGAACAGTGAGAGATATGAGAGATCAAGAGAGAGACGAACAAGGGTCGAATCGATAAAGCAGAACGGAAATCGATAGGAATCTGGTGGGTTTGAGTTGGCCGGCGACCTCTCCGCCGGAGCTGACTGTTTCTGATCTTTTTCAGGCGATTCCGTTTAGAAGACATTAAAATTCACCGGAAATTCAATCCTTTTCTCACTATTCGTGCTGCTATCTGCGTTCACGGAGTTCCGGCAACTAGATTTTTCAGGTTTTCTCATATTTTTGGGCTCAGATATTCACACACATTTTTGGACTTCTGTTTGAGTAAGGTTTTGGGGGTCATCGTGGTTAGAACTGGTTTTATTCGATTCGGGAGTTTGAGTTTGAGGTCTGTCAGTTGTGGTTCATTGGTCCCGGGTCTTCTGTCAGTTCAAGTTGGTCGAATAAAAGCCCCAATTTAAGGTCATCTCCTCATCTTATTCTTATTCTTAGTTCATTTTTATTATGGTGAGTGGTTGATTATTGTCGTCTCAACTTTCTCTTTATCTTATGCGTGAGGTGAATGATGAATGTCGAATATTATTATTTGTGAATTAATAGTCGAAGCATGTGTTAATCGTGTGATTGAGTAAGAAATTGGGGATGGGAATTGCAAGGTTGATAAGATGAATTTGGATTACCTTTGACTTTATTGTTGTTATGTTTCATTTGGAATAAATATCAACTTATAAATCCGATAGCATCATGTTTAGGCCGACAATGGATAGGCAAAAGTAGGTTGGGTAGGCAAAGTTTAGGATCTGTGATTGTTGAAATGATGAAATGTTTGTGGAGTGGTTTCAATTTATGCATTGGGATCTATTGTATTCATTGGGCCGGGGAATGCCCGGAGGGATTTGTATTGATTCACCGGGGAATGCCCCAATGTATTATGTATTCGGAGGACGTCCATGATGAAGGCCCGAATTATCGGGTAAGGCATTGGATCGTAGTTTAGGATTAGTGTAGGTTAGCGTAGGTTTATTTTTCAGTACCTTTTTTGTTCATTTCGGGTTGTAATAATTGGACTGGACATTATTATTTTGGTTTTTGGATTGTTGTTTATGTTCGTTGTGTGGTTTATACATTTATGGTGTCTAATTAGCCGATACTCTCCACCAAGCGACCGTGGTCGAACCACGGGACCAAGGGGTGCCTAACACCTTGCCCTCGGTCAACAGAATTCCTTAGTCGGAATCTCTGTTCGCGGATCAGTTTTACAGAGTCAAAATCATTTTGTAAAGGGTTTTCTAAAGGTGACTTGGCACACCGGATTATGCCAAGTGGCCACTCTGAGGTTTGAATATAAATAATGCTTTTTGAAACAAATTTTCATTTTTTGTCACTTTGATGATAAAATGCTTTAGAAGTGTAAAATCGAATCTTTTCGGAGTAAAAAAAGGGGTGTGACACTTCCAAGAATGCTCAAAGCCATCAACAGAAAGTGGACAGCATAGAGAGTATCGCGGTGGCTTAAAAATAAGAAGAAAACGAAATTGATGAATCTGAAATTACAGAAGGTAAATTTCTCCAAGTCAATTGCCTGTTCTTTCAGCTATTAATATTTCATGTTTTATTTACAAGGTTCTCATTTTGAAACTTTTATGACGGAGGGCAGCAGAGCTTCATGCTTGTCTCTATGAGTTATATGGTTCATTTATGTTTTAATTCCTGCGAAAGAATTTAAAAACAATGTAAAGGAGGTAGTAGCTGTTACAAGACATCATGTCGTAGTACCTTATATCGATAGTTGATCCTTCACTACTATTCTTTTTAAAAATCCATATGATGGGGGTTTTCAAAATTTGGTACACTTAAGATGTAGATACTGATAAGAAGGCTCTCAAGTTATTTGGC
>NW_025850220.1:0-1555 GCF_002878395.1 Capsicum annuum
GGAGCATAAAACAGAGGGATTCCATTTTTCTTTCTCCTTTTTCTCAATCACAGTAACTTCGACACTATCACAGGCATACGGATTCACCAATAGACACACATACGTCTTCTTCCAATTCTTTGGATCTTCTAGAAATGCACGCAAGAACTAGAAACCACACCCACACTTCACTAAATACGCACACAACACATTCTTCTCCGTACACGATTAATGCAAAATTCACAAACACCATACATAGTGAAGGGTGAGTGATGGAGAGACAGTAGTGAGTGGAAAAGGGTTCTGAACAGTGAGAGATATGAGAGATCGAGAGAGAGATGAACAAGGTTTGAATCGGTAAAGCTGAATGAAAATCGATAAGAATCTGATAGGTTCGAGTTGGCCGGCGATCTCTTCGCCGGAGATGACTGTTTCTGATCTTTTTCAGGCGATTCCGTTTAGAAAACATTAAAATTCATCGGAAATCCAATCCTTTTCCGACTATTCGTGCTATTGTCTGTGTTCACGAAGTTACGGCAAGTAGATTTTTCAGGTTTTCTCATATTTTTAGGCTCGGATATTCACACACATTTTGGACTTCTGTTCGAGTTAGGTTTTGGGGGTCATCGTGGTTCAAACTGGTATTATTCAATTCAGGATTTTGAGTTCGAGGTCTGTCAGTTGTGGTTCATTGGTCCCGGGTCTTCTGTCAGTTCAAGTTGGTCGAATAAAAGCCCCAATTTAAGGTCATCTCCTCATCTTATTCTTATTCTTAGTTCATTTTTATTATGGTGAGTGGTTGATTATTGTCGTCTCGACTTTCTCTTTATCTTATGCATGAGGTGAATGATGAATGTCGAATATTATTGATTGTAGATTGCTGAAATATTATTGTGAATTAATAGTCGAAGCATGTGTTAATCATGTGATTGAGTAAGAAATTGGGGATGGGAATTGCAAGGTTGATAAGATGAATTTGGATTACCTTTGAGTTTATTGTTGTTATGTTTTGTTCGGAATAAAAATCAAGTTATAAATCCGATAGCATTATGTTTAGGCCGACAATGGATAGGCAAAAGTAGGTTGGGTAGGCAAAGTTTAGGATCTGTGATTGTTGAAATGATGAAATGTTTGTGGAGTGGTTTCAATTTATGCATTGGGATCTATTGTATTCATTGGGCCGGGGAATGCCCCGAGGGATTTGTATTGATTCACCGGGGAATGCCCCGATGTATTATGTATTCGTAGGACGTCCGTGATGAAGGCTCGAAGTATCGGGTAAGGCATTGGATCGTAGTTAAGGATTAGTGTAGGTCAGCGTAGGTTTATTTTTCAATACCTTTTTTGTTCATTTCGGGTTATAATTATTGGACTGGCCATTATTATTTTGGTTTTTGGATTGTTGTTTGATGTTTGTTTATGTTCGTTGTGTGGTTTATACATTTGTGGTGTCTAATTAGCTGATACTCTCCACCAAGCGACCATGGTCGAACCACGGGACCAAGGGGTGCCTAACACCTTCCCCTCGGTCAACAGAATTCCTTAGTCGGAATCTCTGTTCGCGGATCAGTTTTAC
>NW_025850221.1:0-1680 GCF_002878395.1 Capsicum annuum
CTTGAGCTCTAAAACTTCGACGCTCTCTTTATTTAAATGAGCTGCACTAAGTTCCACACTCGAAACCCTCTGTGCAAACTTCAGAGTACTAATTGTTTCTCCAAAGGAATCCCCTTCAGGACTGACATGAGCAAACATCAACGTTTTCGCATGTCCTCCTGAAACGCACCATAAAAAGCATTAGAAAAGAAAACACTCGTCCAAAACGTTGGCCAAATAAGTGTCCAGACCAGTCATGTAAGTTGATATATCTGGAGGAGCAAAATCTTGAGCTAATTGCACAAACCTAAAGAGTTCTACAAGAGTAATGTGAGTTTGCTGTTTCTATAAAGGATGTGGGAGTTCTTCTGTGCCAATGTTGTGATCATATCACCCAAGCAAGAGAGAGACTTGTTAATATGTTGTGCCTCTTTAAGTCCGTCGCCAGTAACTTCCGACTTGTCAACTCGTTCACTACCAGCAAGATCCACCAAATGTAGGTACCTATGGATTATGTTTCCAGATGTATCTTCACCAAGCACGTGTACAGTCAGCACACTGCAAGTATTTCACGCCAACGTAAAGAAAATTAACATTATTTAACTCTATTAAGTTGGTCTGTCAATTGGAATTGAGTAAAGTAACTTTGAAAGTGCTTAGCCTCACCTGTGTGAGTGACTACTGCGGTCGTTCATGGCAGTAGAGCCAACAGCACGGTTCACGTCACCAAGTTTCATCAGATCTGTAACATCTCTAGCGCAATTCACTAGATGCACGCTAGCATCAGGCAGAGGTAGACCGAACCATACTTTGTGGGATTACACTGAGTATATTGTTGTTGTCATTGTTGTTATAGTAATATATACATTTGGGGTAGTCAGAAATAGCCTCTCTACCTATAAGGTAGTGGTACAGTCTGTGTACATTCTACTCTCCCCAAACCCTACTTTGCGGGATTATATATGTTATTGTTGTTGTTGTTGTATATCCATTTGGTGTAGTCGGAAACAACCTCTTTACCTCTAAGGTGGTGGTAAGATCTGTGTACATTCTACTCTCCCCAGACCCTACTTTACGGGATTACACTGGGTGATGTTCTTGTTGTTGTTGTATATACATTTGGGAAAGAATCATGTAGTTATGCTTATTTGGGGTTTAATGATTCTTTAGAAATCATATGCTATTCATTTATGGTAAAAAAATTCTTGATTGACAGTAAAAATAAATAAATTCTTGAACAATGTTAAGAGACTGTTTGATTGTTAATGTAGATATGGTTAGTTTGTGACGTGAAGGTTTTAGGCTATGTTGCTCGGACTCTTCAAAAATGTCAGAGAGTGCATGTCGAATTCTCCAAAAGCAGTGCAACTTTGAAGAATCCAACACTAGCGCAGCATCGAAAGTGACGAGTCTGTGCAACTTAGGTTTTAGGATACATTTCTTGAATCTTGAACTATTTATTTATTTTGGTTTTGTTAAAAGTGATTCTTGAGTTTATGTTCATTTGGGGTTTAAGGGGTTCAGGATTGATACATTTTTGTGTGTGTGTGTGTGAAGATGCTTTCTTGAAATGTGTTAGATTTACTATGAATTGATTTACAGTCTGTTTAGTTAAAACTGTAACATTGTTTTGTAGTGAAGGGGTCTGAATGATACGTTCTATTTTAACATTATTTTGTTCTTTGGATGACAGATTTAAAA
>NW_025850222.1:0-693 GCF_002878395.1 Capsicum annuum
GTCAAATCTTCATAAATCATATTATTAACAAATCATGATGTCCAATTTTGAAAAGTGAAATGCTTATATAATCTCCCTTGCCGAAAAGAAAATGAATGATTCTCTTATAGCAGACCAAATTATTAGTCGGATTAAACATCTTGATCAGTTCCTACACCAACTAAGTAGTAAAAGGTGTTATATCTCATGGATGAAGGTAATTGGCAATTAATACAACTTTACTAGTGCGAGTTGTATTGACAGAACATGGAAATGAGTGAATGTTGAGAATGACTAGAATATCATGCATGCTTGGGGAGGGAAATATGCACTTTTAGATTCAATAAATGTTCAAGTCATCAATACCTAAGATCAAGCAAAGAATATCCAAAAAAGAGAAGAAGAAGATAAATATAGATAACTCACCAATATTTGCAGAGATTGAAGAACAGGACAGGCATCTAAGATAGGAGAAACTTTGACTATG
Organism: Capsicum annuum; assembly: GCF_002878395.1. Lineage (NCBI taxonomy): Eukaryota > Viridiplantae > Streptophyta > Magnoliopsida > Solanales > Solanaceae > Capsicum > Capsicum annuum. Next base: position 467 of record NW_025850222.1, read on the forward strand.
TCAAAGTTGTACGTGCTTTCAAATAGCAAGACTAACATCCTAGGGTTTCTAAATATCTGCATCTCTGTTGGGAAGTGTGTTACCTAACAAAAAGGAATACTTCAAGTGATTAGGGTGTTCAAAAGACAAATACCAAAGGAATTTGACAAGCCAAGAAATCATCAAATACCTGAGTATTTAAAGCGGTGACTATTAAAGATTTAACTTGAGCAGGTAAATTCGCTGCA
>NW_025850222.1:793-1050 GCF_002878395.1 Capsicum annuum
TCAAATTCCTTTGGTATTTGTCTTTTGAACACCCTAATCACTTGAAGTATTCCTTTTTGTTAGGTAACACACTTCCCAACAGAGATGCAGATATTTAGAAACCTTAGGATGTTAGTCTTTCTATTTGAAAGCACGTACAACTTTAACATAGTCAAAGTTTCTCCCGTCTTAGACGCCTGTACTGTTCTTCAATCTCTGCATATATTGGTGAGTTATCTATATTTATCTTCTTCTTCTCTTTTTTGGATATTCTTTGC
>NW_025850223.1:0-1261 GCF_002878395.1 Capsicum annuum
TTGCAATTTTATGTAATTAGCTACTAAACTATTGGGATTTATGAAAATTGTATCTACCGCAACATGTAATGGTTGATCCTAGGCCGCTCTTGATGCATACCAGGTAAATGGACCAGCAGGACGGAGGTTGGCCACTACTCTTTATCTTATCGGCCTTGCATTCACGAAGTTAACTTGGGGCTAGAGGATTCACTCGAAATTATAAAAAATATATTTATATATGATCAAAATTATCTTTTATGTATATAGTAGACCTTAAACTCCCATCGATTATTTTGTGTGTTTACTTTTTATGATATTGAACCTTCTTAATAAAATTCTTATCCAGCCATTACTTGCATGGATTCGCGTAGGTCTCTTTAATTTACGATTTCACTTAGTTATAATAATATACTTTATGCCTTGCCCAAACCTCTTAAAAGTTAGAAAGTTTTCTTCCTTAACTATGATTTTTCCTATTATTCAGTTTACATTGATTGGGTTATATGAATCACCCACTTCATAATAAATTGGTAAACTGTGCTTTTATGTGTTCCTAGTGAAAATTCACTTAGGAACAGAGATGAAAAAATTAATACATGTATCCCGTTCAAGTTCGGGCGGATTATTGACCTGTTAATTTATTAACTCAATTTATAAAATAGCCCAAATTAATCAATGAGAAATTTTGTCAAAATATTTTCTCAAAAGACATTTTTATTTGATATGTTATATATGAACATAATAAGAAAAATAATTAATTTTATTTGGAATTTGAAAATTATAATAAAAAAATAAAGCAATTAAAATTTAACAAGAAATGAACGGGTTGAATTGTGACCAGTATTTTTGCCAGTTTCAATCCAAGTAACTTTCGTGTACATTTGTTTTTCAATCAAATGCGCATTTTATTCATCTTCCAGCAAAACGTTACAAGATGATTTATAACATACTATTGAACATTTGAAGAGCAGGATGAGATGATCTAAAAAAACAGTTAGCGATAGTCTAAATATCAATTAATATAGACATTATAATAAAATACTCATATTGATCATCGTTCAAAATTGAGTAACACGTGCAACAATTTGGACAAGGATGGAAATTGCATCCAGTAATAATTTAGTTAGTTAATGTTGATTAGACCTCTATTTTTTCCAATAATTGTAAACAAATAACATTCTCAATTTAATTTAGTCATGGGCTATCTTGTCATAGTGAAGATGGATTATGTCCAAATAAAACTAAAGTATTAAAAATACACATAAATTATTCCTTTTTT
>NW_025850224.1:0-1895 GCF_002878395.1 Capsicum annuum
AATTATGGCAAATACTTTGAGATGGAGGAAGTATCATTCATTTTAATCTTTTTTTTTTTGGGAAATTTCTTAGTTATCACTTGAGATTTTCTAATGGCAAGGGTAAGTGTTACATGACCTTTTTAAGAGAAAGACCAGGTCTCTACGCCCTATTTATCGTGAACTTATTAATGCTTTTCTTCTGAAAATTTTAACGGCACTTTCACTATCTTTTTTATTTTTACTAGATAATTAAGGGCCCTTTTACAGCCAATATTACAACTTTAAATATATTTAATTAATTTGAAAAAATTAATTACTAATTATTTTAACTAAACACAATAGAAAATAATAGTAGTGATCACACTTTATACTTTTTATTTTATAAAAATATAAATTACAACTTATTTACCTATTTAACCTCAAAATATAATATGCTCTAATGCTTATTTTTACTTTAGTCCTAACATATTCTCTTGAATTAAACAACTATTTTTTAATATTTTTCTTCCTTTGATTTTATTTGAAATTATACAAGAAAATAAATTTAAATTATAAATGTCAACATATTAAAGATTTATTTGATTTAATGAAAAGTTTTTTGGCATAATTATTTGATAATTAACAAAAATAAATATCTTGAAATAGGTTAACAAATATAAATTTTAGCCAACTAAATTGCACGTAAAAAAACTAAATTACTGCATTATATATTTTTAAGATATGATTTACATAATTAATTTCGCATAATTTTTATAAATTTTCTTGTAGAATTTCATGTGTGACAGTATTTATTGAGCTAAAAACTAATAATATTTAGAAAGTTGGAGCATTGAAAGTAGTGGTGGAGTCACTATTTTCACTTAAATTTTTTGAGATATAAAAAGTAAACATATGAAACGGTAAAAAAATTCAACATCTACCATATAAAAATAAAAATACTTTTAGTTCTATGTAAACAATCTAATATTTTGTGGAAGGGAATTCGAATGAACCCAATAGCCTTATTTAACTCCACCCTTAATTGAAAATACATATGATTGCAAGAGATAATATCTTTGTATAAATTTAAATTTATTTGAAGCAGTACTTTGTACATAATATAGTTGAATAAATTGACATTTAAAATAAGAAAAATCATTATTAGCCACAGAATGACCCATAAATGGAGAACACATAAGCTAGAAAGAAAGAAATGACCAATGAAATTCTTTATTTGAGATAACTATGATTGTACTACCTAGCTATGAAATTACATTAATGTCCTAACTCATATTTCTATATAGTAAAAAAAATTACATTAGTACCCTTGGTCGTCCCCTAACTCACATTTCTATATAGTAGAAAAATAAATGGAATACAAGATAAAATGATTAAGTTACCAACTTATTGCTGATTTCTCTTAATTACATGGTCAATTTTACAAGTTTGACTTATTCAAATCATCAAATGAGTCACAACTACAAGCAAAGAAATGTAAATGAGGATACGTACATAATTAGTTCAACCATTTTCTTAATAATTTTTATTAATACATCTTTAAGATTCATATAATTTTTGTTAGTACATTTTTATATGTGCATTTTCTCTATAATTTTTCTTTCCAAGTAGGAAGGTCTTGTGATGAATAATCTATAATCTATATCTATAAGGCTTAAGTCATCGATAGACCCTTAAACTTGTTTCGAAATTTCACTTAAACCCCTCAACTCAAACGTGTTCCTATTAGACACCTCAATATTAACAAATAAATACCTCTTGAACATTTTTCCGACAATTAGTCCAAAATAAATGTGTTTGTGATCCACGCGTGATGATGTGACAAATCGACAAATCCATTGATGACAAGTGGCTTTCTAAACTTAAAATTGTTATAAAAATAAATTTTTAATATAAATAAATCCAAACCCAATCCC
>NW_025850224.1:1995-20676 GCF_002878395.1 Capsicum annuum
GCATCACCTTTTCCCTCATTTCTCTGAAATCACCATTGTCACACAATCTTTCCCACTTTTCTTATTTTTCTTTAATAGCTTTTCTATTGTGTTAAAATTTATGTGATGAGTAATTTTTATTTTTTAAGAAATGAAAATTTAAATCAAATGGCATTGAATTTAGTCGATTTCATAAAAAAAAAAAAACTCCTTCACCAGAATTTTGAGGTGTCGTGGCAGTGTTGTCGGTTTCTAAACCATCCAAATTTTAATTTTTAATGGCAGTATGATCATCTTTATCCATTTGCATGATACTATCTTCTCCAATTTCACCGAAAGTTGTTTGATTTTGCTCAAAATTATTCGAGACATTTCCTTCGCTGAAATTATCATTTTTTTCGGCCAGAACAGTTTTAAATTTTGTTGATTTTTTGGATTTCAAGACAATTAGGTTGATGATGATGTTGATGAATTAGGTTGATCTAAAGTAGAACCAATCATATGAAGTATTGATTTCAACATGTTCTTGATTAATGCTGCTGATAAAACTGTGTTCATTACTAATATTGGTAGCATTCCATCAACTGGACTTGAAAAACTTGAAATTCCCATTTGGTATGCTACAATTGATAGTATTAATTTTACTGTTTCTGAAGATGGGTAGCTGAAAATTTGGCTTCTTCAGGTGTTTGGATTTCAAGAGGACGACCGGGGGAAGGGGAGAGGAGAAAGGAGGCTGGGGGTGTTTTTTTTTAATAAAAAAATAATAACAAATTGTTATTATTAAAAAATTATATTAATAAAATAATTTAAGTGTAGATTTATTAATTAAAAAAAGTAAAATATTATTTGCTCTTATATTCACGCGCTCAAGGAAAGTGTAATACACTTTCCTTTTCAAATCAGCATTTTGTGCCCGATAGGTATCAATTTAAGCAATTGAGGTGTGTGATAGGTATAAGTCTAAGTTGAGAGGTCTAAGTGAAATTTCGAAACAAGTTTAGGGTCCTATCGATGACTTAAGCCTATCTATAATCTACATATATAATCTATATCTATAATATATTAAAAGTGTAAAGACCCTTAGAAAAATAATTTAAATTTTTTGTCCTTCATTAAAGCACTCTACAATAGATAAAGTAGTCTTTTTTATTACTTTTTTAATAATTAAAATTTTTAACTTTTTAATTGATTAAAATTTTAACTCGATTTGCTTTTTTTCTTATTTGAGTATGTACTAACTCCTCCACAATATTTTAGAAATTTAAACTCAAATAAAACTGTACTTATATATATAATATATTGAAACTGTGAAGGACCTTAGAAATGTCGTTTGAACTTTTTTCCCTTCATTGAAAAGTTTTTACTTTAGACAAAATCGTCTTTTCACTATTTTTTCCTAATAAGGTATTGAAAATTAATTAAATATATTTATGGTAAAACCTTTCCTTATTAGAAGTCATCAGAATTATGACAACTAATACTTTTTCCATCTGTTTAACTAGCATATATACCCGCGCGATGCGCGGATGATATTAAAGTATTATTTTTAATTGTTTTAGATCTCAATATTTTGTTAAACATTTTAAATTATATTATCTTTAAAAGTTCAACTATATTATTTCTTAATGAAATACCCTCACGCCCCACCCTCCTCCTACACCATCACAGACATACCTGGGGAATTTAGCTAAAAGTGACAAAAAAATTTAAAAATGAGGTGTAGGTGACTCAAGTCTTAATAATTGAGTGGATGTGACAATTAATTTATTATGGATTAAGAAAGGTGGAAAAGTTTAAGAATAACCCACAAGTTTTTAAAATTACACTTTGATCCAAATGTTAACCTAATATAACAGGAAACGGAGGAAAAAAAGGTTCATTTCTCTCTCTTCTCATCCATTGTTGTTTTATTGCTCTTAGCAATTTTTGTTGTTCATTGTTGTTGCTGCTTTATTCATCATCTTCTGCTTCATTATCATCATCTTCTTCTTCATTATCATCATCTTCTACTTCATTATCATCTTCATTTTCATCTTCTTCTTGTTGACCATTGTTATTGTTGTTATCGCTACTGCTGCTATCTGATCAATTTCTTAGGTCAAATTTTATTTTGTATATTACTTTCCACTTTGACATTACTTCACAGGAGACTTTGGTAAATCAAAATATGATTTTTAATTGAATTTGTCATCTGGATAATTGCTATTATGCTATTTTTTAATAAGAGATGGCACGCGAATATGAATGCAACATAAGAGCCATCTGTTTAAACAGAACATTAATCTGTTGCGACAGATGAGCCATCTGTTGCAACGAAAGACTCATATGTTGGATCCATGTTTATGGTTCTATAGTGCCATAACATGAATCGAACAGATGAGTCATCTGTTGCAACATATGACCCATGTATTCTAACAAACTAGTTATTTGTTGCAACGGGGTAAATATCTGTCGCAATAAATTGGAACCTGTTGCAACAAAACCTAAACTCGATTCCAATAGACGCATCATCTGTTGCAACAGAGTAAATATCTATCGCAACAGATTATAACCTGTTGCAATAGAACCTAAACTCGATTCCAACAGAAGCATCGTCTGTTGCAGCAGAGTAAATATCTATCACAATGGGTTAGTTATCTGTTGCAACATGTTACTCATCTGTTGGAATCAACTTCAAAGATTTCTTAGTACTATAACATATATTCCAATAGACGCTTCATATGTTGCAACAAATGTATAGTCTATTGCAATATATGATTCACCTGTCACAACAGATGACTCATCTATTGAAATTAACTTTAGGAGCGTAATATGAATCCTAACAGGTAAGTAATCTGTTGTAATTGATTACTTACCTGTTATAACATATTTTTCATATGTAGCAACAGATTACACATCTTGTGGGGTTCATGTTACGACATTATGAAATCACTATTAATTTTATTATGATACCATTATTAACTTCTTTTAATAAATTTCTGTATTTAGGTACCGCTAATGGAAGGATCAATAACAATAGGAGTGGATTGTTATGGTCAATGGATCGATAAGAACAATCGATATGTATGGCGTTGGAAGAAGGGTGAAATGATAGAGACAATAGCTATGATAGTCCAAAATAATGTTTATTTTGTGAACTTAATCATCAGATATTGTGGACTAAATTTTCAACTGAAAGAACTCGTCATCAACTACATGAGCTCCTTCAAAAATCAGAGGGTACTACCTTTCAAGATAACTGATTAGGTTTGGTTGCGTGGTTATCTTAGTAATTCATCCAGACCAGTGTTAAAGGTGTACGTGGTTGAAAGACTAGAGAGAATGAGAATTAGAATAAACAAACAACAACAAGACATCTTTGATGATTGTTTGGATGATTCAGACATAAATATTCTAGATGATGATAAAACACCTACGCCCGTTGCTGCGAGCAATACGGTGGGCAATTCTTCTCAATAGGCACAGTCTGGCAATCGCCAAGACGATGAGACCGGTTTTTACATTGGAATGTCATTCAAGGAAAAGAAAGAACTATCTACTACTTTGTTTATTTATTTCTTGAATTTTTTTTTCAGAATAATAAAGTGATTAATTCGAGCAAAGTCTTTTACTACAGATGTGCTAATCCGAACTGCAAGTGGTGGTTGAGAGCGATGAAGTACTTAAGTTCTGACAGATTAATCATTCATAAATATGAAAAGTATCACACATGTAGTTCGGAGCATATTTTGGACCAAAATCCTCACGCCACTGTAAAGGTCCTCGATGAATATTTCAAGAATAGATTCCCCCATGGCAAATACCCTTCTATAAGGGATATGTCCAATCAACTTCTTACGGAATTGGGTGTCATGATCAACTATTGAAAGATATATACGGCCATGAGGATTGCCAAGGATATGATTAGTGGGACACACGAGCACGGGTATTCAGTTCTCGATGCCTATCATTACATGCTTGAGTCCAAAAATCCCGGAAGAAAGATAGCGTTGCATGTTGATGAAAATGGAAGGTTCAAGTACTTTTTTGTATCCTATGGTGCCTGGGTTCAAGGTTTTCAACATTTGAGAAAAGGCATAGCCACCGACGGGACCTTCTTGAGGAGTAGGTATAATGGAGTTCTGCTAGCAGCGGTGGCGGAGGATGCGGCGAATCACATCTTCCTTGTTGCTTTTTGTGTAGCGGACAAGGAATGTGATGCCTCTTATGGATATTTTTGAATAACTGCGAAGCTGCGTCGAAGATACTGAAGATTTATGTTTTTTTCGGATAGGCATCCAAGTATTCCAAAGATAGGTTTAATTTTCTTCACTTCAGCTTACTTTGGTTGTTGCATTAGGCATCTTGGAGAGAAAATTTGAACCAACTTTCATAATAAAAGGGTCGTGACCCTTTTTTATAGAGCAACTAAAACATATAGTAGAGAGGAGTTTTTAGACTATTTCAATCAAAAAGTGGATATGCATCCCAAGGCAGCAGAACATCTCATACGTGTCAGTTTCGAGAGATGGAGCCTGGCATACTGTTTGGAAAATATGTATATTTTTATGAATTTAATGTCTTGTTTGAGGTACAAGATTAGTATGATGTCGTACTAAGTGATTCTTTTTTATAGGTACAATATTATGACGTCAAATATAGCTGAATCAGTGAATTTATTGTTTGGTAATGAAAGAGAATTTCCCATTGTGGCTCTATTTGATATAATAAATGAGAAGTATGACAAATTTTTCCACGAAAGGCGTGTGGATTTTGACAACGCAGGAACCCATTTTGTTCTAGAAGCGGAAAAAATAATATCAATGAATGTTTTGCGGAGATTTTTTGACTTTTGAAAGAGTCGCCACTTAATTTTTGAAAAGGAATTAAGAAACCTTTATAAAACATTTAAACGATTCAAAATAGGAAAATCATTTTAAGTTAGAGATTTTAGATAAGCGGTTCCTATTAACGTTTTAGGAAGGTGTTAGGCACCTAAAACGTCCGCTAACTTGCGGTTATCCGGACTGTTTGAAAATCATCTTTTGATTAACTTCGAAAAGATTAATTTGATGAAATAGTGATTTGATTTTTTTTAAAAAAAGACTTGTGTAAAATAGATTTAGGCGACTTAGTAGGGATTTTAACTAAGTCTAAACAAAATTAATAAACAAATAAATACATAAAAGGGGAAGGGAGGAGAAAGTAAAGGATTTAGGCCATTAGGCCCAAATCAACGAGACCTGTCCTAGTTTAGTTGGGCTTCCAACCCATTTCACCTGTCCTAAACTATTTTTTGAGCCTTTGGCTCGAGTCTTGCTCCACCTGTATTAAGTACAACTTTGGCTTCGAGGCCGAAATGAATGAATAAATAAATGACTAAATGAATAAATAAAAAGAAGGCAATAATAAAAATTGAGACTTTTCAAGTCTTTTAGTGACCTCATCAATGGGTTTTGACCCATTTTCCTTCTTTGTCTATCTTCTAGCACCCGAATGCCATGTAATAGAACTTGGGTTTAAAATTCGAACTTGACTCAAAGGGGTGAGCCTCATTTACCCATTACGAAATGTAGGAGGAGAGGAGTCCATTTGGACTCGAGATATATTTTATTTTGCCTGCAAAGAAAAGATAAAGAAATTAATATATGTTCAAGGCATAAAAGTGACATATTTCAAAGTAAAAGAAACTATCAAGAACCAATTTTTGAATGACAAGAATAAGCACACTTGCACAAGAATGAGAGTCAACAAATAAAAAATGCAAAGCAAAAGTTTCACAATCATACTATGCATGAGTCAAAAATATCCAAATAATTTTATTTAGCCGCAAAAATTCGAACTATCATTTTGAAAAGACAACATGCGAATAAAGAAGAATAAACATCTTAGATGAAAAATAAAGCTAGCACTTCATATCTTATATGAGGGTTTTGAAATCCGTTAAAATAATTAGTAAGCAAATGACAAATTCTTGACTTAACTAATTACTAGTTTTATTAAGGTGCAACAATAATATAACTATTCTTCCAACATAAAATAAACAACTTTACATGCTAAAAAAAACTTATCTACCAACAATAAGTTTAAACAAGACATGGGTATTGTTTTTCAAATAAAGATCTAAACTTTATCCAAAATCATTAAAGAATAAAGTAAGAAAAGAGAAACAATCAATATTATCTATTCTTTTCAACATAAAGGAAATAACTTTACATGCTAAAAACAAATATATCTACCAACAATAAGTTTAAACAAGACATGAGTATCGTTTTTCAAGTAAAGATTTAAACTTTATTCAAATAATCAAAGAATAGGTGAAAAGGCAAAACATTCAACATTAACTATTCTTCTAAACATAAAAAAAATAACTTTACATACTAAGAACAAATGTATCCAACACAATGAGTTTAAAAAAAAGCATAAATACATCTTTTAAGCAAAGATTGAAACTTTATCCAAAATAATCAAAGAATGAAAGTCAAAAAAGACACATACAACTATTGCTAGCTCATTTTTATATCATGAACATGAAAATAATTAGAATATCGACACCACAACGTCCTAGGGCCTTTAAGGCCATCTACAACATACAATCCCAACAAATAAAATTATATCTACGAACTACGAAGAAGAAAAAAAAAATGAAGAGAAAAACGATAATAAAAACTAAATTAATAAAAAAAGAAAAAAGAAGGTGTGTTTACCTTTTGGGGGGCAGCAAAATGAGACTACGAGCTTCGTTGGAATCAACCACCACCAAAAAATATCGCCGGCAACTCAAAAATTTTGATTAGCCGATCAACTTTATGAAACAAAAAATTTTTACTAAATAAAAATAACAATTTTTTGCTCAAAAGAATTTTTTCACCTTTCTAGCCTTTTTTCTTTCTTCCTTCTCCCCTCCTCTCTCTACCAAAGTAGTGGTAGTATTTATAAGAGAGAATGGGGTATTTTTTTTTCCTTTTCCACCAATGTGGGAGAAAAGTATTTATAGGAAATGATAGAGATTTATTTCTTGTCATCTACCAATGTGGGAGAAAAAGCATTTAGGAGGGTTTTTGGAATGTAAAAATTAAAGATAAGGTGAGGTGGAAGATAATGTGGGGGGAAATAGTACAATGTAGTACAATCTTTGAATTTCAAAATTGGAAAAGGACAAAGTTGGGGGGAATAGTACAATTTGAATTTATTTTTTGGTGGGAATTGGGTAAAAGTTATGAGAGTTCTTGAGAATTTTGGGGTTATTTAAAATATAACCCCAATTGAAATTTAAAATTTAGCCATATTTATTTATTTTGACCAAATTAAAAATTAATTGATGAATTACATTGGAATTATGACCAATTTTCAATTATGGTCAAATCTAATAGATTGACTAAATTAAATTAAAATTTGATACGAATTAAGACCTTTTTTTTAATCCCGAGCTTCTTGATTTAATAAAATGAATGCATATTTATCCGAATAAATTATATTTAAATTAAAATTTTAATCATTTGAATTTATTTTCAAGATAAGCCTTAATTAAATCCGATATTTTGTAAAATAAATATTTAAGAAACAAATTATATAATCTCATATAAATGAACACGATAGTATATAATCGCTACTTAAAATGACAAAATCACTTACGAAAAATATTTTAAGTTTTTTTTTATTTGGATAAAATAATTATTTTGGTTTATTAAAAACTGAAGAAACTCAGGATTAAATTTAGTCGTGGAGGGCAAAAATTAGGTGTCAACAGCTGCCCTCTCCCTTTGGGTAGGGTGGATGTAAGTAATCCTGGGCAAAGGAAGGTTGACGTTCCTAATTTTTGTCTGACCATAGATTCGAATCTAAAAGAGGTTGGTTTTCACACGAGTTTCATAGAGTCATGGCAAGACCTCGGTATTAGGTTTCCTACGTATCTCAAGTTACATGAGAATTCAGGCCACTTGTAGTTCATAGAGCTTGATTTAAAGCATGATTTTTAAAAAATTCACAAGTTATCTCAGTTTTAGAGTGTTTGATAAAACTGAGAAACTGGGGATTAAAGGGATTAGGGGGGAGGCTGGAATGCAGTCGAGTTTTCTACATAGATCCCAGCCTACATATCCTTAAGATTTCAGGAAATCAGACTGCTTGTAGTTCGACTCAATCGGTAGAAAAGATAGTCTTTTATTTCAGACCATCTTTGGCTCGGAATGAGTGACAAGTTGACCGAGTTATAGAAAAGAGGCTTGTAACCTCTTAACCATGAATGTGGGATCCTTCACATCCATAGTCAAGAACTTACCTGGACATAATTTCCAAAACTCTAAGTGTGTTGCCACCCAAATTTGAAAAAAAGAGAAAGTTACCCTCGGCATGAGTTTAAAAATATCCCGAAGGTGAAGCTGAAACCAGAATATCCTGAAATACCCATATGCCTTCTAACAGGGGTGTGGTTGGATGGTGGTGGTGATCATCCTTTAGCTCGCGTCCAAAGAGTTTGACATCCCTCTTTAGACTATGTCTCGTTTTGCTACTAAGAAAGAGTTTCACGTTGTGTTGCATCCTACCTGAAGTTATCCACACCTGTGGTTTTTATTTGAGATTTTCATCCTCTCGGATGCTCTCAACAATGCTTCAAGCAAAAAGTGTTAGTACTAAACATAATTCACGAAAGAGGTATGTAGTCTTTGACCATATCTCCATGAAAGTTGTGGCCTGAAAAGCAAAGTCATCCTTTATTGTACCTATATCACTTGTTGTATGTGGCATGATAACCTCTCCGATTGTAGCCGATGATCAATTTATAAATTTTTCCTAAATTATCAATTTTTAGGTGATCTTGTGCATTATTTGATGTTGGATATGAGGCGACTTACAAATATCCTTTGAATTTATAGCTTTTAGGTAATCCTGCACATCATCTGTCTTTGGATAAGAGATGACTTACAAATATCCCTCCAATCGCTAGCTTTCAGGTGTTCCTGCACATCATCCGACCTTGGATACAATATGACTTATAGATAATCCCTCAAATTGATCGTCTTTGAGTAATCCTACACATAATCAATCTTGGATGTGACACGGCTTATAGAGAACCCTTGGACGTATCAATTTGAAAATCTTGCATATCTTTCGGTAAGGATTTAGTTGTGACTTACGGATAACCTTTGAACTATCAACTTTTGGGCGATCTTGCACACTATCCGATTAGGATGTTATTGTGGCTTACGGATGACCTACAGGCTAGCAACTCATAGGTGATCTTGCACACTATCCTATTTCAAATAATATGACTTATAGATGACCTTCAAATTGTTAATTGCTAGGAAATCTTATATATCATTCATCCTTAGATAGCAACCTGAAGGCGTCCCTCCAAATCATGTGATCTTAATGTATTCAGATGCTGAGTCATGTAAAGATGATGATATCCTTGACGCCAGTATTGTGTTTTGCGTGTCAACAGATATATTGAATGCTGATGATATCCTCGATGCCAGTGTTGTGTCTAGCGTGTCGACAGATATATTGAATGCTGATGAAACCCTCTACGCCAGCGTTGTGTCTGGCGTATCGATAGATATTGAATGCTGGTGATATCCTCAATGCTAGTGTTGTGTCTAGCACATCAACAGATATTTAATGCTGATGATATCCTCGACGTTAGCATTGTGTCTAGCATGTCGACAGATATATTGGATGCTGATGATACCCTCTACGCCAGTGTTGTGTGTAGCGTATCGACAGATATATTAAATGCTGATGATACCTTCTACGCCAGAGTTGTGTCTAGCGTGTCGACAAATATTAAATGCTGATGATATCCTCGACGCCAGCGTTGTGTCTAGTGCGTTAATAGATATTGAATGCTGATGATATCCTCGACGCTAGTGTTGTGTCTAACATGTCAACAGATATATTGGATGCTGATGATACCCTTTACGCCAGCGTTGTGTCTAGCGTGTCGACAGATATTGAATGCTGATGATATCCTCGACGCCAGCATTGTTTCTAGCACGTCAACAGATATTGAATGCTGATGATATCCTCGACGCCAGTGTTGTGTCTAGCGTGTTGACAGATATATTGGATGCTGATGATACCCTCTACGCCAGCATTATATCTAGCGTGTCGACAGATATTGAATGCTGATGATATCTTCTATGCCAGCATTGTGTCTAGTGTGTCGTCAGATATTGAATGATGATGATATCCTCAATGCCAGCATTGTGTCTAGCGCGTCAACAGATATGTAATGACCTCTGCGGCAATGATATGTGATGACCTTTGCGGCAATGATATGCAATGGCCATTGTGGCAGTGATAAAATAATTTTATCTGGCTTCATTTGTTAGTGTCCTGCTTTCTACATGTACCGGTACTCAAGGTAGACGATTAGTAGACACAAAGTCGCTTTTACTAGCGACTATTTTTAGGAAACTTCTAAATACGATATGTGTAAAGAAGACAAAGTGCTTTTGTTTGTCGCCTACGATCTCAAGAAATGAGATGGACAAATCAAAAGGTCCTCAATAAATGGGCATTAAACCTATTTTTGGGGCTGCCCTAAAATATCGTTCTTGGGCATTAATGATCTGTTGTGGCTCACAATTGACTCCCATTTTGCGTATTGATCCCTGCATCCACAGAAAAATGATTAGTTGAATGAAACTACTCCATGTTGACCTTCTTCGATCCTTGATTTGCTCCTTGCCATCTCTTGGGTATTCCATCATATTGAGACTTCCACCCTGACACTCTATCCCAAATGATGTCTAGGCAAGTACTAAGTGAGTCATAAAATTTTTTAAAATAGTCTTAAATTTTTGAAAATAATTTTGAAAACTTTTGTAAAATTTTAGAAAATTTCTGCCAGTCATGTCATGTACTAGCTCAATGAACGTCTTCCTCGCGGTTTTGACTATATCCGATGGATGGTTTCCAAAACTCATGATTATTGTTGGAGGGTTTCTTCAAGTAGTTCTATCATAGCCAAAAATTGAGTCTACCCAGACTTTGTTACAGTTGGTGGTTTCCAAAGCTTTAACCTCTGGTGATGGGGAATTTGGACTATGTTCCGGCATTTGGTGGAAGTTTTGAGGTCTTCCTCAAAATTTCTGCCCCAGTTTAAACTTGTTTGAGATAATACCAATCTGAGTGGATCTGAAGTCTTTGCTGATCTTCATTCTCTTTGTTGGATGTCAATCTTTTCTTGTGAATTTTTGAGATTCCTTCTCAAAAATTCTACCCCAGTTTCCATTTCCTAGGGCTATATGACCGAGCTGTTGGGGCGCCTACGTATCTTGTTGAAGTAGGAATCAGGTCAAACGTAGTTCAGGACTACACTAGGGATATATATAAAAAATCTAATGGGTTGATCGAAGCCGACATAGGCCGCCTACGCATATCTTTTGTTGGGAATTTAGGTCATCACGTAGTTCATACATAAACTCATAATGTCCCTAAAATACTCTTATCCATCTTACTAGGATATAAATAAGTGCTTTGAAGGATCAAATATTCAATTTCCTTAGTCATTGCCTTCCTAGTTAACCACCTCGCTTTCCTCTAGATTAGGCTTCTTTGATTCTCGAACTCTTTGACTCTTCTGTCCACTCATTCAGTGCATTTTTCTTCAACATCTTGAGAATTGGCTTGCATATGACTGTTGATTGAGCGATGAATCTGCTAATGTAATTCAGACGATCCAGGAAACTCATAATTTGTTTCTTGGTCCACGGCGGTGGAAAGTCTTGAATTGTCTTGATTTTGGATGGGTCTAGCTCGATCCCCCTTCTGCTGACTATGAACCCCAACAACTTCCCTGATGGCACACCAAAAGCACACTTAGCAGGATTTAACTTCAAACTGTACCTTCTTAATCTATTGAAGAATTTCTCTAGATGAGTTAGATGATCTGAATTCTTGCAGGATTTGATAATTACATCATCCACGTAACACCTCAATCTCCTTATGGATCATCTCATGGAAAATCATCGTCATGGCCCTCATATATTTCGCACCTGCGTTCTTGAGACCAAACGGAATTACCCTGTAATGATAAATACCCCAGGGCATAATAAAAGCCATTTTTTTGCATCTTCCTCATCCATTAGTATCTGATGATAGTCGGTGAAACAATCAACGAATGACTGCATTTCATGTTTCACACAGTTATCGATGAGAATATGGATGTTGGGCAACGAAAAATTTGTGACCTCGACAACCTTAGATTGGATTTGTTTTGTCACTTCTTCCTTGATCCTTAGACTTAAATCTGGCTTGAATTTTCTCATTTTTTTCTTGACTGGTCAAACTCAGAATTTATCGGTAATTTATGTGAGACAATGCTGGTGCTCAACCCTGGCATATCATCATAGGACCAAGCTAGCACGTCGATATACTCCCACAACAGGTGGATGAGCTCTTCCCTTTGTGGCGCCGCGAGGTGGACATTGATACTAGTCTCTTTGATTTCATCGTGATCTCCCAAGTTGACTATTTCAGTTACTTCCAGATTGGGTTTTTCACGATTCTCAAATTCCTCCATATCTTCAACTAACCGTTCCTCATCATCGTCACTCCAACTATCATCGTCCCCTTTATTTTGTTCGTTCAGGCTTTGACATGTCACAACATTGGCAGGTTTTAAGCTACTGTTATTGTAATGGACAAACAAACTAAGTTAGATGATAAGAAAATAACAAAACATATGACTAGGAGCGTTTTAGAACTAATATAGTTTTCCAAATAAATGAAGGCCTTTTCATTGAAATTTGAGAAATAATTACAACACAATGGCTTGTGACTTGCACAAACAAGCCCCCGCCTTTTTTGAAAGCAGTAAGATACGAAAATAAAGTTTTGAGATATAAAAGGTGGATCACGGGGCCTCCTCTAGATTATCACCGATTTCAAAACTATTAGTAATTACCCTTTCATCTACCACAACGGGCGACGGGTTATGAGTGGAATGGAGGTCCAATTTTGCAAAGCCTTTCTTGGCAAATCTGCTTCACCCCGCTGGACTCTGGGAGATCTTCTGGTACAGCATTGCATCCTTCAAACAAATATCCTATCCTATCCCCAAGACCATCATCATCAGACATGTCTCGTACGGGAAATGACTGGAACAGGAGTGACAAGGGCCTAAACAGACTCTTTTTTGGTTCATCCTCAACCCTATCTTTTCTGGTAGGCTGATACCCTAACCCGTGCTTAGAGATTCTCTCTGGGATCATAATAGGCTTGATAATTTCTTGTAAATTTTTGCCCAAGCCTCGACTAGGTTCGAACCCATTTCTTAACATCACAGTTGTAATCATTTTGTAGACAGAAGGCATTGATATTTTGGGTGTCAAATCTCTTTCTGCAGCATTTACAATTTCTACTGTATAGAAACTACTACCTTTTGGAACATCTTCAATCACCGGCACATAACCATTGGGACGGTCCGCTCGATTCCTTCTCCTTGGATGACTACTTCATGATCTTTCCAAATAAACTTCAATAATTGATGAAGGGGTGATGAAATTGCCTTTGCCCTGTGTATCCATGGTCTTCCCAAAAGCAGGTTGTAGCTAGGATGGATATCCATAACATGAAACTTAGTCTTAAACTCAGTAGGCCCCATTTGGATTTGCAAATCAATCTCTCCTATGGTATCTCTCTGCCCTCCATCAAATGCTCTCATATTACATGGCTTTGATGAATTTTACCCAGATCATAGCCCATTTGGACCAGCATAGAGAGGGGACAAATATTCACACCAGATCCATTTGTCTATTAATACTTGATTAACTACATAATCTCGACAAATGACGGTGACATGCATGGCTTTGTTGTGCATTGCTCCTTCAAACGACAACTCTTCATCACTGAATAATATGCGATGGTTCCCCATAATGTTCCCTATCATCACAGCCAAATTCTCAACGCTCGTTCCTGCGGATACATACGCTTCCTCCAAGATCTTCGACAGAGCCTGTCGGTGGTGTTGTGAGCTTAATGATAGTGCCAAGACAGAGATTTGGGCTGGCGTTTTCTCCAAGTGTTTGATAATTGAGTAATCTTTTGGTTGCATACGCCTCCAAAATTCCTCAGCCTGTCCTTCAGTAATTGGCCTTTTTTGTGAATCTTTCTTGTTGGTCAATTCCTCAGGGATATAACATCGTCCTGGTCACGTCATCCCCTGGGCAGCGATGGTTTGCACAATAAATTTCTTTTTTTGAGGGGGATCGTACACTTGAGTCGGTGCAGTTATCACTATAAATAGCGCTTTCTCGCTGATACTTAAGGTAGCCACAACTTTCTCTATCTTTTCTACCTCTTCCGCCCTTTTGTGCTTTTCGAAGTTCACCTGAGTAATGGTCTTGCCAGATGCGCATTCACCTTCTATTTCAATCATGTTAACTATAGATCCCCCATGGTTGGGTAGTGGATTACTGCTAACATTTAGAGTAGGTGCTTGGAGCGTGATGACCTTTTGATCAATCAGATCTTGGATTCTGTGTTTAAGATAAGACAGTCCTCGGTACTATGCCCTACTGCCCCTGAATGATAGGCACAATTTTGATCAGGGTGATAAAACCGGGAGCTAGGATTGATAGGCTTTGGCTATACTGGTTGCAAATGACCAGCATTCTTCAATCTTTCAAATAATTGGGTGTGATTTTTAGCTAGTAGGGTGAAGTTTCAGGGACGTTTCTTTTCGTGGTTTGGACGCTGGGGGTTATACGAGCTAAGGTTTGTAGGGAGGTACTTGGTGGTAATTTGGAAGTGTTTGGAAATTTGTTTGGCCATTTAGGGGAGTAGTTTGGAAATAAGACTGATAATTTAGAGGTGGAACTCGGTATTGGGGAAAGATATTTGGCTGTGGAGCTTGGTATGATGGTGGGATGTTTGGGTGTTGAGTTTGGTATTGGGGGTGGACGTAGAATACGTGCAGAAGGTTAGGTCATGGAGGGGAAGATAAAACATTTCTAGAGTTGAACCACTATTTCAATTTTGTAACAGAATTGGCAGAAACCCCACTTACCTCTTCCTTCTTCTTCTTAGAAAACATGGCAGTTCCAGATGATGTCAGGGTTTTGGCAATTTTTCCTGTTCGAATACCTTCCTCTAATGATTCTCCTATTTTTACCAAATCTACAAAGGTCGCTCTGACAGCGGACACCATTCTGGTATAATATTCTTTTTCTTGAATGAGAGAGAACACGGATACCATTTTCTCCTCGGACATGGGGGTTGCACTTTGGCAGCTTCTTTCCTCCAACGAAAGCATAATCTCAAAAACTCTCAGCGCTCTTTTGTTTAATCTGATCTAGTGAATACAGATCAGGGACTATTTCAATGTTGAATGTGAACCGGTCAAGGAAACTCTTGGCCAATGCTTCTAACCAGTCCACCTTTTCGGTTCCTGAGACATGAACCACTCCAAGGCTTCACCATTCAAACTTCGACTGAATAGGCACATTAATAATGCCTCGTTTTTCCCTATCCCTACTAGTTGCTCGCAGTTCCTTCTTAGATGGGCCATTGGATTTCCGGTACCGTCAAACATCTCAAACTTAGGGACCTTGTATCCTTCTGGTAGGTCTACTCCTGGGTGAACACAAATCGTCATACCCCAAACCGTCGTGGTCCTTGGCCCCGTGAGACTCTTTGATCCTTATGATCTCTTCTTGCATGGCTAGTAAATTCCTTTTATGATGGGCCCTCTATTCCTTTTCCTTCTCCTCATAATGGTCCATCTCGGGGTTAGGAAGGGGTTCATAAATAACAAGGGATATGATGGCTTGAGGGAGATTTGGAAGGAAGGCTTGATTTTGTAGATGGAGGGAATTTGGTTGGTAAGTGGGGAGAACATTTTGGAAATTAGGAAGGTTATGTGGGACTTGTAAGTAGTTTTGTGGAATATGAGAGGTATTTTGCGGATTTGGAAATGAATTTGATGGATTCGAAGGTAGGTTTGCCGTATTTTGTGGATTTGGGAGTAAATCTTGCGGATTTGGGCATGTTTTTTGTTGATTTAAGAATGTGTTTTGAGGATTTGGGAATGCATTTGAAGACGGGTTCTTTTGGGTTGTGGATGGATTTTATGGATGGTAGGCGTCTGGATTATTTTCACGATTAGTGTTTTGGACAAATAGAGGAGCGAAGCCGAATGACGTTAGTTGGTTGGTCCCCGAGAATAGGGGTGCTGAGGGGAGAAATTTGGAGTGGAGTCCCATGTCCTCCCGGAGCGGGTGCATTGACGGTGATGGCCAAGTTAGCCAAATTCCGAGTGCGATTTATTTCTTCCTGAAGCATTTCTAACTTTCTTGCAAGTTCCGCAATCATCTCATTCTATTCCGCTATCACATTATCCCGGATAGCCAATGCGCTTTCTTCATCATTTCCTATCATTTTCGAATGATGGTCCGAGGATGGGATTTTCTGTGCTTTTGATCGGGTGAAGTAGGGATGTTCTGCCAGTTTATCAATACGGAGTTATTTCTGTTATCTGCAAAGTAAAACAACTCAAAGGAAAATGTGTTAGTTTCCGTATGTGATAAGTAATCCAAAATATTTGACAGGAAATAATCACACAGAGTTGTTCGAGTCATAGCCAAATTCATCTGTAGGTCATAGTGGATAAACTTGCCTTTGATCTCAACCAACGCATATAAGCACATAAAATAGTTATATCACACAAGACATTAAAATAACGCGTATCCTAATTGGGGTGACCCTTTTTGAGCCAAGGGTTCAGGCCTAACGATTTTTTGAAGAAAATATATGCTTCCTCAAAGTTAATCCATTAACCCCTAAATCATATAGACACAAAAGGGCATAAATGCCTACAAAAGATAACGAAACAAGGATACAATTTTTAGGGAAAAGGGGAAATAACATGAAAGAAGATAAGTTCCCGCGCAGGGGAGAATAGAAAAGCTAGCTACTGGAGGCTTCTTCGTCTGTTTTCGCCTTCTTTGCCTTGTTTACCTCATGTGCTATTTGATACCTATTGATGATAAGGTGACTCCTGTATAATTGTGCCTTGCATTCGTAAGTCATTTCTCCTATGCTGTCGAGTTGGGAGGCCATGCTATCGTCCAAATCGATAAGGCATTGCCTGGCATCATCAGCGTCTTGACTAGCTCTTTTCAACTCTTCCCTCAATGTATGTATGGTCAAAGCGTCTTCCATGTGCATCTACCGGTGCGCAATTTCACTTTTCTGGAACTCATCTTGTAGCCTGTAAAGCCAAATTCAATGCTCGAATTCTACATCCACAACCCGAGTGGGCACATTTGGTCCCGGATTCAATGCTTCGGCGAGGATCTTTTTCAACCACTCCTTGTAAGTGTCGCTAAATTCAGGTTCATACCCTATACGGAAAGATACTTTTACCCATTTTTTCCTTCTCCATCCATTTATCATATAGTCTTTGAGCGAGGGCTTACTTTCATCATATTCGGTGAAGAATCTGAGCATAGAATCGATTTGAGGCATCTCCTGCTTGATCTCGAATTGCCTAAGAACTCTGCCAGGATTGTAGGGGCGGGTTCCCCTGAGACCCGGGAGCACTAAAAAAGGCCATTCGCCCCCTCGAATGATGTATTTCCCTGAATGAAGATAGTTAAGGGACCATTGGACATCGCCATCTCTTAATTCTCCAAGAGTCTTAAACCAAAATTCGTGGGATGCTTCCCTTTTGAACTTGTGTAAAAATAACCACATGTCGTGCGATTCTAGCAGATTTCTCCTTGTTTTGTGATCAAGTTGTGCCGTTCTAGGATTTTTCACCAAATGCATCATCATCCACCATTGTAATATAAGGTTGCAGCCTTGAAAGAAACAATTCTCGACTTGACATCTTCCCAAAGAGCTATATATGTCGGCGACAATCATGGTGTCTAAGTTGTGGAATACTTTTTTAGAATTGTATTCCATTCCAAAGAAGAGTGCATGGGTCACTGTGACAACCCTCAGATGAATTGTGCCATTTTCCCCCTGCGGGAACACCATGGTTCCAAGTAGGCCTACCGCGAATGCAAAAGCTCTTGTTTCCTTCCATTTTGCTTCTGACTCCAATTTATGCCTAAATTTGTGAAAAGAGTTGAATCTTCCGAACTGACGGTACAACTCATGAAAGGTGATATTTGCCCAGTTAAAACTGCTTCCTTGATCTTTTGATGATCCCACACATCCAGGACTAAAATATTCTTATCCGGTGTCTCCTTTCTCTTAAAACACATTTCCGTACTCTCATAGCAAATCAATACCTCTTCAATGGTGGGGGTCAATTCAACATCCCCGAAGCAAAATACCATGTTCTGATCATCCCAAAAAGTTGTTAGTACATGGATCATTTCGGGCCAATGTGTGTTCTAACAATCTTTCTCTCTTCTGTACCCATGTAATCCCACCACAGTTTTAGGTAATCGCCAGGTTTGGTGACCATCTTGAACTTTTCACGAGAATGCAATTGAGCCATATCTACATAAAATAAGACAAAATAAACCTTTCCCCGACCCCAAAGGATAATGGATTGAATTTAGACAAGCATATATTTCTTCAACACATAAGCATGGTTCGTCTGTGATTGACTTGGGGTCAAATAGACATAGGGCAGGTTTTCTAATGGGCCCAATACCTCGTTCGAATATTGGGTCGTCCTAGGCACATGCCTAAAATAGGGTTTTGATTTCGTTCTATCCTCGGTGTCTAGAGTGGGCTTGTACACTGGTTCTCAAG
>NW_025850225.1:0-2144 GCF_002878395.1 Capsicum annuum
GCAGGATGAGACCTATTTTCAACATTTACTTCCGGCAATGGGAAAATCTTTTATTGAAGTCCTCAAAATGGGGGAGATCATAGAGGACGGAATTAAGACCATCCAAATAGTGAGGTTTGCCGCATTAAAAACCACCACACAAGCGATTCAAGGTAGATCTGGCGCATTTGGAGGTAAAAAGAAGAAAGAGGATGTGGCGACTGTCGTAGATGAAACCCATTCCTATCCCAAAAGACCACCTCGCCCCTATCCCCAATCCCAAGCCCAAGTCTACGCCCAAGCTCCATATATTCCTCCCCACCATTACTACCCTCCACAAAACCCTTTATATTCTATTCCACCACCCCGGTACCCAATATATAGCGCGCAGCCATATGCCCAAACCCTATTTTACCCACAGTGGTGCGCAAGCTCCACAAAATCGCCCATTCGCTCCACCAAATTACCAAAACCCCTCTAGACCCAGTTTTCAGCCTAGGCTAGAGTATAAAAAAGAGAAGGCGGTCAAAAATCAATTCACACCTCTTGGGGAGTCATATGCTAGCTTGTTTGATAGGTTGAGAAAGTTGAAGGTTTTGAGCCCAATTCAAGGAAGGCTTTCAAATCCACCGCCGAGGAATCTCGATTATTCTTTAAGGTTTGCGTACTGTTCTGATATGCCAGGCCATGATATCGAGAAATGCTGGCATTTAAAGAGAGTTGTCCAATATTTAATTGACACAAATCAGATGCTGGTCCAGGCCCCAGAGGGTCCAAACATTAACCAGAATCCGCTGCCAACCCATGCTGAAGCCAATATGTTAGAATTGATATATGATGGAAAAGAGTCTTCGAGGGGTTATAAGCCTATTGTCAAGATACAGAACACTGAGGAGAAATTGGTAAATGTAGCGGAGTCTTTGAAAGCAATGTCATTGAACCGAGAAGGAATGAGAGAAGATAAAGCCCAAGAAAGTACAAAGAAACCCCTGGTCACAGAACAAGGCACCAAAAGGTATGTTGATTTAAGTCAGGATAAACCTAAGTTGACAATGGTGGGAGTTCTGAGTCAGCCCATTTTGACGGTGAAAGGAGCACTGGCAGCGCCTATTGTCCTCAAACCAGTGACCCAACCTCCGATAGTTGATACGAAAAGGGTTCCCTAGAATTATGGGCGGACTGTGATGACCTATCATGGGAAAGAAGTAGTGGAAGATGTAGATGAGGTAGGGGGTTTGACTAGGTCAGGAAGATGCTTCGTGCCTGAAAGCTTAAGAAAGTCCAAGCCAACGGCGAGTGGACCGTCATCTATCAAAAAGCCTATCACCGAAGAAGAAGTCGAAGAATTTTTGAAAAAGATAAAATTGCCAGAGTATTCAATATTAGACCAGTTGAAGAAAAGTTGAAGAAAACCCCTGCTCAAATTTTCCTTTTATCTTTGCTGTTGCACTCCAAGGAGCATCGTGATGTTTTACTGAAGGTATTAAATGAAGCATATGTTCCAAGGGAGATTACAATCAACCAACTTGAGAAAATGGTTGAAAAAATCTTTGAGGTCAATCGGATCAACTTTTCTGATGATGAATTGCCTGTTGAAGGTACAGGGCATAACTGGGGCCTTTACATTATAGTGAAGTGTGAAGATTTTTACGTCACTCATGTTATGATTGATGGAGGTTTAGGTGCAAATATTTGCCCTATTTCTACTTTGTAAAAATTGAATATTGGTGCTGACAGGATTAGGCCCAACAATGTATATGTTAGGGTTTTCGATGGTGCAAAATCAAATTCCATTGGTAAAATAGAACTAATGTTGACCATAGGGCCTGTTGAGTTCGCCATAGAGTTTCAAGTATTGAATGTAAACTCCTCCTACAATCTGTTGTTGGGAAGGCCGTGGATCCACAAGGCCAAGGCGGTTGCATCTACACTACACCAAATGATTAAGTTTGAGCATGACAGGCAAGAAGTGGTTATTCATGGTGAAGGAGATTTGCCCACTGGCGAAGATTCTCCCTTGTCTCTTATTGAAGCAAATAACTTAGAGGAGACGTTCGTCTATCAAATTTTTGATACAGTGCCAGTGAATCGTATCTTTGAACGGCAGGCTATACCGGGACCGTAATTGTCTTCTGCTTCTATCATGATGGTGAGTGAACTTTGGA
>NW_025850226.1:0-1533 GCF_002878395.1 Capsicum annuum
AACTAAGTATTCGGTGCGGGAGTAAATATGTGCAGAAACTAAAAACAAAATTGTAGGAAATTGTTTTGTTGTGTATTTTCATTTTTGTGGTAATACATGTGAAGTGGAAGTATGTTGAAGCTGAGGTCGACAGTATTCAATACTCGAAAGATTAACAGAAAACAGTTTGTTGTGGAGTGAACTTCAGATTACCGTGCTTCTAAAAGGATCAAACATTCATCAAGACAAAGTGAAATGGACATTTTCTACTCATGTTTAGAGTTTGTAAAAAATATGCTTGTTATACTGGTTGTTCAGACATACAATATTTTCTTACTTGATGTTCCTGCATTCGAATTTGGAAAGCAAATTACACGGTTGACTTGTTAATGTAGGATATCATATCATGTGCTATGTCGGAAATGCACTCCTATCAATGTACTGTGAGTGTGAGGTTTTGACGAGGCATATGACGCATTAGAGAAAATAGCGGAGAAGGATGTTGTCTCTTGGGTAGCTCACTGTCTCAATCAATTTTCAGTTCTAAACAAAAGAAGTTTGATCTTTGTAGTTGTGTTTGTTACTTTTTCCAATTGTAAGATGATATATGTGGAAAATGGGATCCCTCTAAATTCTTGGTTTCTTTAACTTTAGCTTTAAAGATCCAATTTTTACTCGAGAAATCAAAGTAATGTGAACAATGAATTGTCAAAGAAAACTGGTTTACTTATGTAGAACCAACTAAAAAGAATATTGGTCTCTGTGGTTTAAAATAATTTTGATACTATAAAAATAAAAGGCTGAAAATTTAAATTTTGATTGAAGTGATAAGACTTTTACTTTAAAAAAACAAATACTAAAAAAGAAGTATTAATATATTTAAAATCAAGTGGATCCAATAAGGGTAAAGAGGTAATTGTGCCTTTAAAAAAATTCCAAATAAGAAAAGACAACATTTATTTTGGGACAGACAAAAAAGGAAATGGCGACACATAATTTGGGACGGAGGGAGTAGTATTTTTATTTGGTTCGAAGGATATCATGTGCCTCAGCAGAGAAGTAAAGTTCTGCTCTCCTCTCTTTCTCGTACGTATCTAGTTCTATAGCTTAACCCTTACTTTTATGATGTAAGGGCAGAACGCATATCAAAAGTTATTTAATTTCGCTATTATGAGTATTTTTGGGGGTATTGGAGACTTAATTAAAAAGTATTAATACTATGTAATATTGATTGGTAATAATTATGTCTATTAACATTTTAAAATTAAATTATAAAATATTATTTTTTTAAAGTGGGCTAGCCCGTAAGGCCCGCAACCCACAGAGTAATAGTGTGGGCTTGATATTTGTTGGCTCATCATTTTGATAGGCTAGCCCAACCTGACCCGTCAAACTCAAAGCCCGTGTGGTCTTGCTCGGATGGGCTGAGCCAACCCGTATTGACATCTCTACAAAAAAAATAACTCTACATTATTGATACTCAAAGGAGACTTTGGAATCTTGAAGAATGCAAAGAGGCGAATTCAGGATTTCAAAACGCGGATGTATGAATGT
>NW_025850227.1:0-3122 GCF_002878395.1 Capsicum annuum
ACCCCTTCCTATATGTTGTTTTCCTCATCATTACAAAGAATTCTCTTCTCTTAAAAACCCATAAAATCCCATTCTTCACACAAAAATCTTGTTTTTCTTTCCAATAAAAATCTTCATTTTCATTATTTTTTTTGTTGCTTTTCTTTCCATGGATAACAAAAAGAATCAACACAAACTTGTTAAGTCAGTTGATTCCTTCAAGGATTTTTTTGGTTCGCCTTACAAATCAACTGATGAAATTTCAAAAAAGTGATATTTTTTTTGGAAAAAGAAGATTCCAAAAATGCAGAATCTTCTTATTCTGATCCTTGGATTGGTAGTTCTAGCTCTTCTGATGATGATTCTAATACAATGGACTTAGAATGGTTTGCTGATGATGGGCCAATTGATGCTAAGCTCATTGCATCGAGTGAGCCCAAATATTATTTTGAGGTGAATCCCATTACTAAGCCCAAATATAGTTTTGAGGTTAAGCCCTCCAAATATGATTTTGAGGTTAAGGACATTTGCTCAATTGAGCCTAAATATGATTTTGGGGCAAGGCTCATCCATTCAGTTGGGCCCAAATATGATTTTAAAGCTGGGCCCATTGAGTTAGTTGGGTCCAAGTCTGATTTTGAAGCAAAACCCATCAAGTCACTAGAGCCCAAGTGTGATTTTGCAAGAGAAAATGAAGAAACTAAGCATGTGTGGACATCTAATGTGTTAAAAACTTACAAGGTATGGACTTTAAAAACTCTTATCATCAAGTAAACAATTTTTTTTTATAGCTTTTAGCCAATACTTTTAGTTAATATACTTAAATTATAGACTAGTTATATATGAATTATAATATCATATACATCTGCCAACTACTTTTAGTTAATTGGTCTGGTCTGGGCTAGCTTCATGCACTACGACTGAATGTATGTATATTATGTATAACATCTTAATCAATCAAAAATATCAAACTTATTATATTTGTAAGTAAGACCCCGCAAAACTTTGCGTTTAAATTAACCTCGTTTAGCACCTTGAAGCTCAGTAGAAGGTCAAACACTTAAAAAAATTTAGCTAAGTGTTCAACACTTAGTCTCATTTTAAGCCTCCGAACTTTGGGGATTTATTTGACAACCTTCCCAATCTCTGTTTTTCAATAAGTTGTGTTGCAATGGGCCAATATCGTAGTACAACTCGGGTGAGTTTCACAATTTTCAAAATCTGCTTAGGGATTGCTTAGATTTCAAACAGTAGCCCGAGGTGATAGCTGGGCGCCGCCCAGGCTTTAGCACCACTCTAATCAGGACACCGCCCTGATTCCCCAGCGCTCTAGTCAGGGTGACGCCCTAGAACTCCGGAGCATTCCAAAATTTTAGCAATTCCAGTCTGTGTTTCCAAGGGCAATATGGTCAAATCCCACTCCTATATAAGCCTCTTTAACAGATAATTCATGAGATTTTCACCCAAAAATACTAGTTTCTCTCAGTTTTCTTCAATAACAAGACCTAGGGTTCATAGCTCAAGATCCAACTCATCAATGTTCCTTCATGAATCTTTCAAGAATCATATAGCAAGGTATGTGTTGTGTTGATTCATGGACTCCTTTCGTCCATGAAGCTCAAGAACCCTATTTTTAAATTATATATCATGATTTTCATGTTATGACTTGATTGTTGATCATGTTTATGTGTTGAATGATTCTAATATGGAATCTTTATGAGTATTTATGCAACTAGGATAACATGCTATTTGAAATATATGAATGTTGGGTGGTGTGAATCGTTAAATTGATGATTTCACCTATGAACTAAATTGTGCATGCAAGGTGTTTGATAAAATTCTTCAAAGAATAGAAATCATGTATTATAACCCAAATATGACCTTAATGTTACATGCTTGCCATTCCCTTAGGTTTAAATAGTTTCCATGCTATCGTATTGAAAAGTATATGTAGTCGGAATGCCCATGATATTAGAAAATGAGATTTATGACTTGATTATAAGCATGCCCATTCATGTTAGACATTATAATAACCATGTGCTTCGTGAAATCCCCAATTTATTGTATTATAGATTGTTGATGTTGGTCAAGTATTCAAGAAAGTAATGCTTTGTCAGTTTCCTTTTATCGGGTCCTGGCGGTACTTGTACCCAAAAAATATAGCTGTGTGCCTAGAGCCATGTCATGTTTTTATGATACTCTTAGTCGATCCATGATATATAGAATTCAGTCAGTTGTGTGACTTAGGTAAACTAAAAAATCTTAGCAGTCTTAGTAGTGCAGTTATCTTAGTGATCTCATTACTCAGAATTCTCTATAACCTTAGTATTCCCAGAAATCTTTGTAATCTAAATACTCTCAGTCAGTCATCAGATCTAAGTAATATTTTCGTCAGTCAATGAAATCCAGTAAACTCAGTGAACTCAGTTCAACTAAGCTAAACAGTACCATTAGTATCAGTTCAAGTTAGATAATCCTAGTATGAACAAGAAAATCAGTTTAGTTCAGTTAATCAGTTCAGTGTCTTTCAATTGGGAGAAGGATTCAGCACCGAGCGAACCTAGGGATGGGGGCTCACCTACTAAATAGCACTGAGATCCCTAGAAGCAATCCCTAAGTTCCCAAACTACGTAGCTAGCATAGGTATGAGACGTCACCCGTTAGATAGGACTTGCATAATCAGGGATCACCCTCTAGCACAGGACTGATCTCAGGGTCACCCTCTAGATTAGGACTAACTTCATAGCAATTGCCTTTATCAGTGGTGCGACACTGAAACCCTTCCAAATGGGGTTATAGGTTGGACCCAGAATAGATAGAAAGGGGCATGTCAGTTAGATGAATACATCCCACAGTTTCAGTTACAAAATCAGAACTGTCAGATACAGTCAACTCAGCTTAGTAGTACAGATTCAGAACTGTTAGAGACAGTCAACTCAGCTCAGTAGTACAGATTTTAGACTGTCAGATACAGTCTATCGTTATCATTATAAATAAACTCTGGTATCACCCACTAAACTGGACTGATCTCAACTATGGTCAATCAGTATCAGTATTATCAGATTTAGAGATCACTCGCTAACTAGGACTGATCTTAGACTAAGTCAAAACATCTTTATTATCAGTATACTTAGAGATCACCC
>NW_025850228.1:0-525 GCF_002878395.1 Capsicum annuum
CTTAAAAACCCAAATTGTCCTATGTGTCGTTACAAGTTGCCACCAACGGAGTCCAAATAGAAGTGATCTCTTTCTAGTAATTAAAATGTATTTTAAGATAGGTTAATTCTGTCAAAAATTTATCTTTTCTCTTATGGCAAAACAATTCTAGTTATTGAATTTATTAATAGAATCTTGGCACCTTTTTACTCAAAAATCACACTAGCATATACTCACCATATATCATCATCATCGAAATAATAGAGGGAGGACAAAAAACAAAATAACAGGAAGGAACCTATTAAAGATTCCACACACACCGAGCATAAAATCTCTGAATTCACAGTAGAGCACACACACCACAGGCCATGCACACTCACCATCGAACATGGTACACACCTAGATTGAAAAATCAGAAGAAAAACGAAAATAAAATAAAATGGAGCGATTGTGAGAGGAAACTGAGTGATAGGGAGATAAAGATAGAGATCGAAGGAAAAACAGTAAATTGAGGGAGAAGTGATTTGTGAACGCGAGAGAGAGGAG
>NW_025850228.1:625-1605 GCF_002878395.1 Capsicum annuum
AAAATCTCTGAATTCACAGTAGAGCACACACACCACAGGCCATGCACACTCACCATCGAACATGGTACACACCTAGATTGAAAAATCAGAAGAAAAACGAAAATAAAATAAAATGGAGCGATTGTGAGAGGAAACTGAGTGATAGGGAGATAAAGATAGAGATCGAAGGAAAAACAGTAAATTGAGGGAGAAGTGATTTGTGAATGCGAGAGAGGAGAAAAAGGGAAAACAACCCTTGGTTTGGTTTTTCGGCGACGTACTCGCCGGATTCACTACCGGATATACACTGCCAGCCATCCTCATCCATGTTTTCGGCTGATTCTACCGGAAAACCCCTCCGTCCAACTGTCCAGGTCAGTTTCGGTGAAACAGTTCGAAAAGAAACCAACCAAAACCCATGATGTAGACTCGTTCCCGTCCATCTCCACCAAAAAATGACCACGATAGCGAAACGCTCGTTCGGGTTGCTTGGAGATTAGTTTAGTGTTGGGTTTTATTCAAATCACGAGTTCGGAGTCGAGGCTTTGTCGTTCGAGGTATTCCGGTCGAAGCTCCAATCAAAATTTTGACGGGTTGAAATAAAAATTGAGGTCCAATTCTATTCACTCTCTTTTATTTCATTGTTTTGTCATATTTGATACATTGAATTGAATGTTTGATGTTGAGTTCTCCGTTGGTGATGGATAGGTGCTTGTGTTGATGCGTCGTTCATTTACTTGGATTATGTGATGAAATGGTACCTCGTTTGAGAATTATAATGGATTGTTTTGGGGCGGGAATTACAAAAATCGATAAAAAGTGAATATTGTCGTATTTTCATTCATTGTTGATGTTTAATGTGGTAGTATCATGCTTTAAGTCAAAACGGGTAGGCAAACGATAAGAGTAGGCAAATTTTTAGGAATTGTGGAATATTGAATGCTTGAAACATGTGTTGAATGGCTTGGTTTTATTGCTTTTTGGATCAAATGTATCATTTG
>NW_025850229.1:0-553 GCF_002878395.1 Capsicum annuum
CTTGCCCCCTTTCTCGTTTCCACCAAGAGGAAAAAACAAAAAGATTCACCGATCGAACCGGCAAAATTAAACCGAATTTTAAAGGAAAAAAAAAAGAAGGGATGCAACACGAGGATTTCCCAGGAGGTCACCCATCCTAGTACTACTCTCGCCCAAGCACGCTTAAATTCGAAGTTCTGATAGGATCCGGTGCGTTAGGGCTGGTATGATCGCATCCGTCATTCCCAGCACTCCAAATTCTATTATGCTTCATCTCCTCGGCCGCCCGTCACACCCCGAACGCGCGCCCCTGCGCCTTGCCCCCTTTCTCGTTTCCGCCAAGAGGAAAAACAAAACGATTCGCCAATCGAACCGGCAAAATTAAACCGAATTTTAAAGGAAAAAAAAAAGAGATGCAACACGAAGACTTCCCAGGGGGTCACCCATCCTAGTACTACTCTCGCCCAAGCACGCTTAACTTCGGAGTTTCGATGGGATCCGGTGCGTTAGTGCTGGAATGATCGCATCCGTCATTCCCACCACTCCAAATTCTATTATGCCTCTTTCTCCTACG
>NW_025850229.1:653-1152 GCF_002878395.1 Capsicum annuum
TACCCAGCACTCCAAATTTTATTATGCCTCTTTCTCCTGCACCGCCAGTCACACACCGCACGCGCGCCCCTGCGCCTTGCCCCCTTTCTCATTCCGCCAAGAGGAAAAACAAAAAGATTCGTCGATCGAACGGGCAAAATTAAACCGAATTTTTAAGAAAAAAAAAAGAAGGGATGCAACACGAGGACTTCCCAGGGGGTCACCCATCCAAGTACTACTCTCGCCCAAGCACGCATAACTTCGGAGCTCTGATGGGATCCGGTGCATTAGTGCTTGTATGATCGCATCCGTCATTTTCAGCCCTCCAAATTCTATTATGCTTCATCTCCTCCGCCGCCCGTCACTCCTCGCACGCATGGCCCTGCGCCTTGCCCCCTTTTTCGTTTCCGCCAAGAGGAAAAACAAAAAGATTAGCCGATCGAACCGGCAAAATTAAATCGAATTTTAAAGGGAAAAAAAAAAGTGATGCAACACGAGAACTTCCCAGGGGGTCACCCAT
>NW_025850230.1:0-1168 GCF_002878395.1 Capsicum annuum
TGTTTAGGACCCTCCTAAAAATGGGACTATAGTTTCTGTTCAGGAAAATCCTAAAAAATTAGAATATACTTTCTGTTCAGAACCCTCCAGAAAAATGCGACTATAGTTTTTGTTCAGAACCCTCCATAAAAATTAGAATTTACTTTCTGTTCAGGACCCTCCTAAAAAATGGGAATTCACTTTTGATTCAGGACCCTTCTGATAAATAGGACTTTACTTTCTGTTCAGGACTCTCCTAAAAAAGGGCAATTTACGTTCTGTTCATGAACCTCCTAAAAAATGGAACTTTACTTGCTGTTCAGGACCCTAATGAAAAATGGGGAGTTACTTTCTATTAAGGACCCTCCTTAAAAATGGGAGGTTACTTTATGTTCACGACCTTCCTGAAGAATAGGATTTTACTTTCTGTTCAAGACCCTCCTGAAAAATGGGATTTTACTTTCTTTTCAGGACCCTCCTATTAAATGAGATTTTACTTTTTGTTCAGGAACCTCCTAAAAAATGGGACTTTACTTTCTGTTGAGGTCCCTCCTAAAAATTGGGACTTTACTTTATGTTCTGGACCCTCCTGAAAAATAGGATTGTATTTTCTGTTCGGGACCTTTTTGAAAAATGGGACTTTACTTTCTGTTCAGGACACTCCTGAAAAATGAGACTTTACTTTCTGTTCAGGAGCCTCCTCAAAAATGGAACTTTAGTTTCAGTTAAGAACCCTCCTTAAAAATAGGAATTTACTTTCTGTTCAGGACCCTCCTAAAAAATTAAAATTCACTTTCTATTCAGACCCTCCTGAAAAATGGGACTTTACTTTCTGTTCAAGACCCCCCAAAAAAATATGATTTTACTTTTTTTTTAGGTCCCTCATGAAAAATGGTATTTTACTTTCTGTTCAGGACCCTCCAAAAAAAAGGGACTTTATTTTCTGGACCCTCCTAAAAAAAGAGATTTTACTTTCTGTTCAACACCCTCCTAAAAAATAAGATTTTACTTTCTGTTCAGGACCCTCCTGAAAAATAGGAATTTTACTTTCTGTTTAGGACCCTCATGAAAAATGGGACTTTACGTTCTGTTCAGGACCCTCCTAAAAAAGGGAATTTTACTTTTTGTTTGGGACCCTCCTAAAAAATGAGATTTTACTTCCTGTTCAGGACCCTCCTAAAAAATGGGA
>NW_025850230.1:1268-1640 GCF_002878395.1 Capsicum annuum
TTCTGTTTAGGACCCTCATGAAAAATGGGACTTTACGTTCTGTTCAGGACCCTCCTAAAAAATGGAACTTTACTTTCGATTTAGGACTTTCATGAAAAATGGGATTTTATTATATTTTAAGGACCCTCCTTAAAAATGGGAGGTTACTTTATGTTCACGACCCTCCTGAAGAATAGGATTTTACTTTTTGTTCAGGACCCTCCTGAAAAATGGGACTTTATTTTCTGTTCAGGACACTCCTGAAAAATGGGACTTTACTTTCTGTTCAGGACCCTTCCAAAAAATGTGACTTTAATTATTGTTATGGATTTTACTTTCTGTTCAGGACCCTCCTGAAAAAATAGGATTCTACTTTCTGTTTAGGACCCTCCG
>NW_025850231.1:0-660 GCF_002878395.1 Capsicum annuum
TTCCTTTAAAATTCGGTTTATTTTTGCCGGTTCGATCGGCGACTCTTTTTGTTTTTCCTCTTGGCGGAAACGAGAACGGGGGCAAGGCGCAGGGGTACGCGTGCGGGGTGTGCCGGGCGGCGGAGGAAAAAGATGCATAATAGAATTTGGAGTGCTGGGAATGTCGGATGCGATCATACCAGAACTAACGCACCGGATCCCATCAGACCTCCGAAGTTAGCGTGCTTGGGCGAGAGTAGTGTTGCATCCCTTCCTTTTTTTTTCTTTTAAAATTCGGTTTAATTTTGCCCGTTCGATCGACGAATCTTTTTGTTTTTCCTCTTGGCGAAAACGAGAAAGGGGGCAAGGCACAGGGGCGCGCGTGCGGTGTGTGTATGGCGGCGCAGGAGAAAGAGGCATAATAGAATTTGGAGTGCTGGGAATGGCAGATGCGATCATACCAGCACTAACGCACAGGATCCCATCAGAACTCCGAAGTTAAGCGTGCATGTGCGAGAGTAGTACAAGGATGGGTCACCCCCTGGGAAGTCCCCGTGTTGCATCCCTTCCTTTTTTATCCTTTAAAATTCAGTTTAATTTTGCCGGCTAGATCGACGAATCTTTTTGTTTTTCCTCTTGGCGGAAACAAGAAAGGAGGCGGGGCGCGGAGGCCCGCGTGCG
>NW_025850231.1:760-2020 GCF_002878395.1 Capsicum annuum
GGAGTTGTACTAGGATGGGTGACCCCCTGGGAAGTCCTCGTGTTGCAACCCTTCCTTTTTTTTCCCTTTAAAATTCAGTTTAATTTTGCCGGTTCGATCGGCGAATCTTTTTGTTTTTCCTCTTGACGGAAGCGAGAATGGGGGCAAGGCGCAGGGGCGCGCGTGCGGGGTGTGACGGGCGGCGCAGGAGAAAGAGGCATAATAGAATTTGGAGTGCTGGGAATGACGGATGCGATCATACCAGCACTATCGCACCGGATCCAATCAGAACTCCGAAGTCAAGCGTGTTTGGGCGAGAGTAGTACTAGTATGGGTGACCCTCTGGGAAGTCCTCGTGTTGCATCCCTTTTTTTTTTCTTTTAAAATTCGGTTTAATTTTGCCGGTTCGATCGACGAATCTTTTTGTTTTTCCTCTTGGCGGTAACAATAAAGGTGGCGAGGCGCGGAGGCCCGCGTGCGGGGTGTGACGGGCGGCGGAGGACTAAAAGGCATAATAGAATTTGGAGTGCTGGGTATGACGGATGTGATCATACCAGCACTAACGCACCGGATCCCATCAGAACTCCGAAGTTAAGCGTGCTTGGGCGGTAGTTGTACTAGGATGGGTGACTCCTTGGGAAGTCCTCGTGTTGCATCCCTTCCATTTTTTTTCCTTTAAAATTCGGTTTATTTTTGCCTGTTCGACAGGCGAATCTTTTTGTTTTTCCTCTTGGCGGAAAATAGAACGGGGGCATGGCGCAGGAGCGCGCGTGCGGGGTGTGACGGGCGGCGGAGAAGAAAGAGGCAGATTCGATCG
This sequence comes from Capsicum annuum, assembly GCF_002878395.1. Classification (NCBI taxonomy): domain Eukaryota; kingdom Viridiplantae; phylum Streptophyta; class Magnoliopsida; order Solanales; family Solanaceae; genus Capsicum; species Capsicum annuum. Next base: position 1,557 of record NW_025850231.1, read on the forward strand.
GCGAATCTTTTTGTTCTTCCTTTTGGCGGTAACAAGAAAGGGGGCGAGACGCGAAGGCCCGCGTGCGGGGTGTGACGGGCGGCGGAGGAGAAAAAGGCATAATGGAATTTGGAGTGCTGGGAATGACAGATGTGATCATACCAGCACTAATGCATCGGATCCCATCAGAACTCCGAAGTTAAGCGTGCTTGGGCGGGAGTAGTACTAGGATGGGTGACCCCTTGGGAATTCCTCGTGTTGCATCCCTTCATTTTTTTTTCCTTTAAAATTCGGTTTATTTTTGCCGGTTTGATCGGCGAATCTTTTTGTTTTTCCACTTGGCGAAAACGAGAACGGGGGCATGGCGCAGGGGCGCGCGTGCGGGGTGTGACGGGCGGCGGAGGAGAAAGTGGCATAATAGAATTTGGAGTGCTGGGAATGACGGATGCGATCATACCAGCACTAACGCACCGGATCCCATCAGA
>NW_025850232.1:0-703 GCF_002878395.1 Capsicum annuum
AATATTTAAACTTAACTTTAAATATTTAAAGTTAAGTTTAAATATTAGTATTTCTATATAAGGAAAAAGTAATTTAAAATTTAAATTTTCTAAATATTTAGTTTTAGTTAATTTAGATAATTTTTTATTTTGTAATAATTTATACTGCACCGATAAAATTTTGAGAGTAGAATAGAACTTTTACCTATTTTTGAAAAAGTATTTTAACTTGTTAATTATTGTGGTTTATAATGATCTACATTCTACGATATGAGATATTTGGCAGAGATTAAGGTTATAAGGTAATAAAGTTGTTTACTAATATAAGGTTATAAGGTTAAACAGTTCTCGTTAAGGTCATAAGGTTATGAGGTTGTTTACTAATATAAGGTTGTTAATGGTGGTTATAAGGTGAAATGGTTCCGTTAAGGTTATAAGATTGTTTACTAATATAAGGTTGTTTACTTAATGGTGGTTATAAGGTTAAATGGTGGCCGTTAAGGTTATAAGGTTATAAGGTAAAACGGTGGCCGTTAAGGTTGTAAGGCTGTTTACTAATATAAGGTTATAAGGTTAAATGGTGGCCTTAAGGTTATAAGGTTATTTACTAGTTAAACGGTGGTCGTTAAGGTTATAAGGTTGTTTACTAAAAGGTTGTTTACTTAACGTCGGTTATAAGGTTAAACGGTGATCGTTAAGGTTATAAGGTTGTTTACTAATATAA
>NW_025850232.1:803-1968 GCF_002878395.1 Capsicum annuum
TAGAGGCCACCGTTTAACCTTATAACCACCGTTAAGGTTAAACGGTGGCCTCTAAGGTTATAAGGTTAAACGGTGGCCGTTAAGGTTATACGGTTGTTTAGTAATATAAGGTTATAAGGTTATACGGTGGTCGTTAAGGTTATAAGGTTGTTTACTAATATAAGTTTGTTTACTTAACGGTGGTTATAAGGTTAAACGTTGGCTGTTAAGGTTATAAGGTTATAAGGTTAAACAGTAGTCATTAAGGTTATAAGGTTATTAGGTTAAACGGTGGTCGTTAAGGTTATAAGGTTGTTTACTAATATAAGGTTATAAGGTTAAACAGTGGCCGTTAAGGTTATAAGGATGTTTACTAATATAAGGTTATAAGGTTAAAAGGCGGTTGTTAAGGTCATAAGGTTGTTTACTAATATAAGGTTGTTTACTTAACGCTAGTTATAAGGTTAAACGGTGGTCGTTAAGGTTATAAGGTTGTTTATATAAGGTTAAACGGTGGTCGTTAAGGTTATAATTTTGTTTACTAATATAAGGTTGTTTACTTAACGGTGGCCGTTAAGTTTTACGTATAGATTAGGCTTTAATCGGTGGCCATATAGATTAGCAGGTTGGTCTCGCAAATAAAACTATAACCTTTATGCAACAGAAAGAGAATACACATGGTCTCAACAAATCTTCAAATGTAAGATGTAGCACTTTCAACTCCAGAAACAAAGTGGAAAACAAAATAGTGCTAACCCGGGGTCTTCTCCTCGTCTAAGAGCACTTTCAACTTCAGAGTCATCAGTGTGATTGCGAAACCAATCCTGAAAATAATGATAAATGTTATGTCTAATGAATTAAAGAAATCCAAACAACAAAATTTCTTATAAGACAAAAGATTTTACCCTCAGGCGACCAATAAAAATATGAATGACAGAAGCACTAGCTTGAGCAGCAGCAGCAGCGTGACAAAAGCTAAGAAGTCGAGACAAAAGTTTCTAGTAGACTTAGGTTAGAAAATCAAATTCCAAGCATTCACCCAAAAGATATATTGCATTTGGACTTTGAATGGAATTGGAAGTGCCAAGGTTTTGATTGCTTTTACTGCTGTTCTTAGCTTTGGATCTAGTGGCAGCTGCAAATGAAAAAGTGTTAGTTCTTGTTGACCCCGTTAGAGAAAAAAGCT
>NW_025850233.1:0-1023 GCF_002878395.1 Capsicum annuum
CCTTTGTTTTGTTAGTTTGATGAGTTAGTGCTTCCTTGTTAGCCAACGCCTTTTTGAGGGTATCGATCTGCAACTATGTGAACAGTAATCATGTAATGAATCATTATCCAGTTCTGCAAACTTCTGTCTTGTAACCAACATTTAACCATATAATATCATAGAATGATGTATTTTACCTCTGCCTTGAGCTCTAAAACTTTGACACTCTCTTTATTTAAACGAGCTGCACCAAGTTCCACACTCGAAACCCTCTGTGCAAACTTCAGAGTACTAATTGTTTCTCCAAAGGAATCCCCTTCAGGACTGACATGAGCAAACGTCAACATTTTCGCATGTCCACCTAAAACACACCATCAAAAGCATTAGAAAAGAAAACACTCATCCAAAACATTGGCCAAATAAGTGTCTAGACCAGTCATTTAAGTTGATATATCTGGAGGAGCGAAATCTCGAGCTAATTGCACAAACCTAAAGAGTTCTGCAAGAGTAAGGTGAGTTCGCTGTGTATAACTACAAGATTCTTTCCCAAATGTATATACAACAACAACAAGAACAACACCCAGTGTAATCCCGTAAAATAGGGTCTGGGGAGAGTAGAATGTACACAGATCATACCACCACCTTAGAGGTAGAGAGTTTGTTTCCGACTACACCAAATGGATCTACACAACCACAACAATAAGACTGTACCACTACCATATAGGTAGAGAGGTTATTTCTGACTACCCCAAATATATATATTACTACAACAACAACAACAACAACAATATACTCAGCGTAATCCCACAAAATATGATTTGGGAAGGGTGGATTGTACGTAGACCGTACCACTACCTTATAGGTAGAGAGATTATTTCCGATTATATCCCAAATGAACATACATAACATCAAGATTACACCTTTAACAATTATTCAAGAAAATTTATTTATGTTAATCAAGAAAATATTTTTTTACCCCAAATGAATAGTATAGTAAATCATCTCTAAAAAAATCATTAAACCCCACATCAACATACATAACAT
>NW_025850233.1:1123-1804 GCF_002878395.1 Capsicum annuum
ATCATCTCTAAAAAAATCATTAAACCCCACATCAACATACATAACATCAAGATTACACCTTTAACAATTATTCAAGAAAATTTATTCATGTCAATCAAGAAAAATGAATAGTACAGTATATCAATTCTAAAAAATCATTAAACCCCACATGAACATACATAACAACAACAATCTTTCCTCAAATAATTTTTTCTACAGTAACTTTCAACATTTATATACATATAGTTAAACAATTAAGTATTATACATACTTTCAAGAATCTTTTTTCTCCCTGAATAGCAAACAAAAAAAATAAAAAAAAATGAACCCCACAAATCTTTTCACAATTTATGGTTAGGAAATCAAAGTAAAAAATTTTGAGCTGAGGGGAAGTGAAAGTTATAGAATTTTTTTATTATTACTTTTTACTCTATAGTTTAGCCTCGGATCCGAACCTAAAGGCTCCGGAATCGTAACGCTACTTGCAAAAACTTGAATTCAAATTGGTGGGGTCTTTAATCTACACCGTTGATTGTTGCCACGTGATACTAGCTGTTTATTTGAGTTTATGGAGATATTAAATATTTTTTTTTAAGAAAATAAGATATTGGTAATCTTCTTTTTATATCAATCAAAGGTGAAAAAGGATCTTTTCCATTTTGTGTTTGTAATACGTTTTTTTCTTTCCTAAAATATTATGGG
>NW_025850234.1:0-3986 GCF_002878395.1 Capsicum annuum
TCCTAGACAGGCTAGAGGCTGCATCCAATTAGATAAATGGATGATGCCTCTAGCCTGTCTAGGAAGATGAGAAAGGGACTGAGTAATAAGAATCTACGTAGAGGTGGAAGCCAATTTGGCTAACCAGTCAGCAACTTGATTCCCCTCCCAAAAACAGTGAGTTACTTGAATCCCTATTCTATTCTTGATACTTTTGATGTTGTCCGCAACTTTTTTCAGCTTCATATTAGTGGCAAGATTGTTGTTCAGCTTGTTGGTTATAGTTGTGGAGTCTAGTTCGAGAGTGAAATTAGTGTATCCTTGATATTCACAATGCCTCTGCCATATTACTGCTACTACAACGAAACGAAATGGAAAATGCCATAACCATATCGCCTCGACTATTCCATACAATTCCACCAGTACCAGCCTTACCACTTTCATGTAAGTAACTACCGTCTGTATTGATTTTTAATACAGTCAGCTTGTGGGAAGCTCCAAGTAACCTGATGTAACTTTTGAAATGGCCTGAGCTTCTTTATTGTGAGACACAAAGTTGGCCAATGATTGATGTCTTGCAAGTCTTTAAAATATTTCATCATTACAGATTTGATAAGACCAAAAGCTTGATAAATCATCTTACTGTAGCAGAAGTGTCTTTGGCCTCCAAATTTACAAGAACACCATTGTTTCCAAATTTCCCAACAAATGATACTAGGAGTGTTCTTCAATAAAATTTTATAGATATCATTCTCTAGTCTTACACTCCACCAAGTGTTAAAGATGTTGACAATTGGTTGATTTACATGTTGAATTCCAAAGGGATTTCCCATGCTATTCCTTATGTGCTTTGCTGCGTCACCTTGCCAAAAACATGATGCATAGTATCATTTTATACAATCCTACAACAAAAGCAATCACTTTGTGAGTTAATATGGAATTTAATGATGACGTCATTAAAAGGTAATCTCCTTTTAATCATCCTCGACGCCAGAAAAGAGCTTTTAAAAGGAACTCTATTATGCCAATGATTATTCAGGAAATCATTTTTGGGTCTTTGTTTCCTAACAATTTGCCAGGCAGAATTATTAGTGAATATACCATTCTCAAGGGATTCCATATGGGGTAGTCAAGTTAATTGTAATTACCAATTACAGTATTAGAAATCAGGTTCACAATGTAATTAGGAATAACCGTACTTAAATTTTCAAAGTTCTAGGTACCATTCTGAATAAAAGAGTTGATAAGAATTTTAGGAGACTTACCTGGGCCCTGGCACAGCCTGGCGAAGGCACCTAAACCTGTTCAGTTGTCCCACCAAAAGCTGAAATTTCCTTCTTGAACATTCCATATAATGTGAGGTTCTGCTTGCGCTTTGATCTTCATCAGGCTTTTCCAATTGTGTGAGTCAGCTGACCTAGGAACTTTGCTCACTGGATGTGATCTCTTGCAATATTTCTTCAAAATCAGCCCAAAGAGATGGTTGGGTCCTGAACCTCCACCATCTTTTAAGTATCAATGAATTGGAGATATCATGCATCCTTCTTATTCCAATGCCCCCTTTATCTTTCAGGAAACATAGATTTTACCACTTACTCAATGATACTTATTTCTACCATCACTAGTTGCCCAAAGAAAAATAGCAAAATGCATCTCGATAAGGCAGATGGTACCCTTAGGCGGGTTGAGGGTAGAGAGAGTATAAATAGGTATGGATTGCAGGACATGCTTAATAAGTGTAATTTTTCCACCATCCGAAAGCTTGCTACTTTGCCATCCATTTAGCCTATTAACAATTTTTGCAAGCATACTATCAAAATAGCTGAGATTTTTCTTTCCACTATATATTGGACAACCCAAATAATTGAAAGGAAATTTTTTATCTATATAGCCAGTCATTCTTCTCATTCTGTTAATCCTATGAGGAGAAGTATTTGGAGCGGTTACGAAAAAGCTCGTCATTATTCACTTTTTGACTAGAGGCTTTTTCGTACCTCCTGATCATCAGCGTAAGCTAGATGATTAATGATACGGCCATTGTGATTCATGCTGAAAGGAGTAAAATTCTCATCGGAGTTTAGATTGTTCAACATTGTAGATAAAAGCTCAGAGCCAACAATGAAAAGAGAAGGAGAGAGGAGATCACCTTATTTAAGGCCATGGAAGGAGCTAAAAAACCCCACCCTAGTTCCATTAATAAGAATGGAATACCTGCATTGGCAATAATCCTCCAAATCATATCCACCCAAATACCAGAAAAACCGAACCTCCTCATAACACTCATTAAAAAATTCCATGACATTTTATCATATGCCTTGGCCATATCAAGCTTCATTATTAGATTGCCGCCTTTATTGTATTGCTTAATACTCTGAGCAATCTCTTGAGTAAGTAAAATATTATCAGTAATTAATCTACCTTTAGCAAAAGCACTTTGATTATCAGAGATTATCCTACCCAACAGGGGATTAAGCCTATTAGCAAGAATTTTGGAAATAATTTTACAAGTGAAATTACTCAAACTAATAGGTCTAAGTTCAGAAAAATTAGATGGAGAATCTATTTTAGGAACAAGAATCAGGCAAGTATGTAAATAAAACTTAGACAAGTTCTTCCCCCTAAAGAAATCCTGAATGTAGTTCTTAATATCGTTTTGAATAATATCCTAGCAACTATGAAAAAACATACCAGAATATCCATCAGGCCCTGCTGCACTTGCCGCACTCATACTGAGTTCATCTGAGTTCAGGTAATAACATTCTTAATCTTTCATTTTGTTTAAACAAAGTTGTTACTTTGCTCTTCTTCTTCATTATTTTAATGTATTATTACTTTTTTTTTTGTAGTGGGTTTTTGATTTACTGATGAGAGTGTTAATGAAAATTGGATTTTGGTAGAACAATTTGTTAAGTACTTTGAGAGGTATCGAGAGATAATAGTCTTGGTGATTATGAAAAATAGGCATACAGGTAGACCCAGAGGTTCTAGGTTCATCATTTATGCAGATCCAACCGTTGTAGACACTGTTATAGCCAAAAGCCATATTATCAATGACAAACTTGTAGACACTGTTATAGCCCAAAACAATATTATCAATGACAAACAAGTGAGTAGTTTAGCTTCTGCTTTTATGTACCTCCTCCTTTCATGTTCAATTGATGTTGAATTGGAGTTGTGAGATATTATAAAACTATGCTCAACTATGTTGACTACCTGTAATGTATATACACATTTTAGTTAGTCATGCTTTAGGTAGAGGGTCTATGGGAAACAACCTCTCTATCTCTAAGTAGGGGTAACGTATGTATATGGGATTACACTGGGAATATTGGTGTTCTAAGCCAAGTGACTGTTGTAAGCAACCTCTCTATTTCTATCTCTTTCTCATCTGATGCTGAATGATATGTTGAAGGTTTGGCAGGACTATCATATACTCGTATGTAGCTTTCTTCTGGTAGATTTTCAGCATCTTGATTTGTGTGAATAATTTCTAGGTGAAAGGTTATATAAATGAAATGTCCATCTGCCTGGAAGATGAAGATGAAAGAATTTCAAATTTTGCCAACCTTTTCTTTCATGAGTTGTCAAAGAAAAGTAGCATATCTACCAAACTTTTCTTTCATCAGTTGGTAATAAAGAAGTCAATCTATCTTATCTCTTTCTAGTCTTTCTACAATTGAGCTTCTTTCGTCTGCTGTTGGATGTTTTTGACTGTACACACACATCAAATAATACTGTTTTTTTCTCTTTGAACTTAATGTTTACAGGGAGCAATCCAATTTATAACCTACATCAAGATATTCTTGGAAAGTTATCTAGCCAGAACTCGAAGGAAGAATCATTCTACAACATCATGCAATTTTTAATTGCTTCAATTAAGAAGGTTCCATGAATTTGACTTGCTTCTTTGGGCTCTTCTGTAGAGAATTGATTGGAATGTTTGTATTTTTAGGACAAGCTAATGGAAGCTCTTGTCGAGAAGCTTTGCAAAAGATTTTGTGGAGTTA
>NW_025850235.1:0-12133 GCF_002878395.1 Capsicum annuum
TTTTCGGACATAATGTATGGACCTCTTGTTCTAACAATTATATTTATTGCTTGCAAGTTTGAATTGTGGCCTCGTCGTGTGAATCCTTTGAGAAGGGGATGGTTTATAGAGAGTTTGATTTCGTCATATTTACTAAATATTTGCTTGCGTATGCTAGGAACTTTTGCTCCGGCTATAAAGCGCAGACCTCTTGTTCTTATGTCTATTGCTTGCAAATTTTCCGTTCCAAAATGTATTTACTGAAGTTGCCTGCGTATTTCATGCTCTTGCGAGCTATGGCTTTGGTAGGAAAAAGGTGATTGAAATCCCCCTCTTTTTAATTGGATGGTTTCTTTGAATCCCGCAAGACTATTGAATTTGTCGGATTTCATCACATCTCAATTATAAAATATGCCAAGCCAATCCACGATAAAGCTTTAGATGAGCGAGATGACATGCTATGATTTTATTTTCGTCGTTTCCTTTCTTCCTTTTCTTGCCCTTATCTGTGACAACAGTATCATGCTTACTGAATTAAATTCAGAAAATGACAATATCATACCTATGATTAGTGAATTAATTAACATTCGTCGTATGGATGGAAAAAATTATTACTAATACTAATAAGTAAAATGCATAGCTATTTCCTTAAAACGCACTTAATTACACTTCTTGCGATCAAAGTGATTTTAGAAGGCCGGCCTTGCCGTTTCGATTAGTCAAATATGATAAAACTTATTCCTAACTAACAGAAGAAATTTATCACATTAAAATATGTAACAATTTGAAAGATCAATTGAAAAGTCTTGCCAAGATAATATTAGAGAAACTATGAATATGTAAGACACGAGTATCGTTTATAGACTTAATTCCTAATTAACACGAGAGAAGTCTTTCCAAGATCCTTTATACTAGTGTTTGCAAAAGTTAAATTGTCTATTTTTAGGAAAATAGCAATTTTTTTTGTCTAAAACAATTAAAAAACCAAGATCACTTGTCACTCTCCTCCATCATCATCATTAGGGGACTTATCTGTATTTTTTAGGACTCTACCCACTTGAGCTATAATGATCTAGTTCATGTTGAAGTTCATTTTATGCTCAATAACATCGTTGTTTTTTGTATTTTGGCTGATGAGTTACACGTTCTACTCATGCTGATGCTTTCGCATGGCACCAACGAACTCTGACTCATGTGAGACCTATAAGAAGAGAAGGACACAAAATGATGACATAAACAAAATTCTATTAAAGAACTTCATAAGACCATTACAGCCTTTTGGATTTGGGACTCGATGCTAACCAACATGATGGCTGACAGAATGTTAGATTTTGTTAATGGTTAAATTACCCAACTCGATGAGATTAACTTGTGTCCACTGCCCGTGGAACTATTTTTTACATACTTGACTGTCAACCTTCAATACTAGTCCCAAATGGACTTCCTGTCTTTTTGGATTACTTATCTACAATGAACATATATAGCAATTTAGTATTAGCAACCAAACGTCACAATTCAATTATTTGAATTCACCAAACTATTGGTTAAGTAGTAAGCCTTAATACACCATAAAGGGTGTCACTTTAACCCTCTTATACTCCAATTACATTCACATGCCATGCATCTTCATACAACATCCTCCAATATCAAGTTTGGATTCATTTATCCTTCCAACCAATCTATTAAACCAAATTGAGTCATAGACATAAATAATCATCAATTCAATAGTATATCACCATATCCACCTTCCATAACTCAATTAACATATCCACCTTTCATAATTCGATACAACCAAACCATGAAAAATAATCCATAACCCTATTTCCATCACCTTTCAATAACAACCAATACATATAATCCTCTATCACATATATACATATGGAAAAGAACAAAGGAAAACAATATTCATACCTTAGAATTCACCTCTTGATTATGCAATCTTGTTTGCACAAATAATAGGTGTCGTTCGAAGCTCTCGAGATGACAAACGCAGTTATCGGATTACTTTGAAATTTCTATGGTTGAATCAAAAGTAATTTAAAGGTCAAATTTGACTAGGGTTTGTTTTTTCTCAATGATTGATGATGAAAATGAGTTTTTGAACTCATATACATGTATATATACACATATTCCCGTCCATAATATAATAGGAAATGACCAAAATACCTTTAAAATTTAAATAATGTCAAATCTGTCCTTTGGTGGACTGTTTTGATAAGCTAAAGTAGATCAACCACAACTCTTTACTACGATATCGTATTTGGGTGAAATTGGTATCGTTGGAAGTATAATTCAAAGAGCTTTGATTTCATATAAAGTAGGCCACCCAGTTCGTACTGTACAAGGAGTTATGGTCGTTTGAAGTTGACCCTAAAAATCTGTTTTGATAGGCTGAAGTAAAACAAGTATAACTCCTTACTAAGACGTTGGATTTGGATGAAACCAACTGCATTGGAAAGAAGACTCAAAGATATTTCTTTTCATAGGTATCAGATCTCCCAGTTCATTATATTAAGGGAGTTATGATCGTTCTAAGTTGACCCAAAAATTTGGCTGGCCTCAGTAGTTTGTGTGCAGGAAATTTTCCTGCACATTTATTATTCCCAAATATCCTGGCCACCATTTTATAGTTTCGAATGTGCTTGATTATATCCGAAACCTATCCGTTTTTGGAAATCTTTATATCTTTGGAAAGCTTATTCAATAACCTTCGCATGGAACCATCGACGGACAAATTCCGATATAAATAAAATAAAAAATTAATTCCATATAAATAAGACAAATACACGTACTTGAATACGCCCTGCTTAGACCCCCTCTCAAGCGAGGGCGGCGCCCTACTCATAGCCTTTTGCTACAGGTCACGAGAATGGCTGTAACTTTTTTGCTCCGGTATCGAATTTTTACAAAATTGGTCTCGTTGGAAAGCTAATTCAATTATATACAATTTGATATGTCTTAGAATGAAAAATTCCATGTATATTAAGAGATATACACGTTTGAAGTATACCCATGTGGAATCAAATGTCAAAGTTTAGACGAACCAATTGGTCTTGGCTCAACTTTGTTCTAGATCATTGCTATGTACATTTTCACCTCTAAACTACTCCATAGAATAGAATAATGATCATGAGACTTGTATTCACATGAGAATCACTTGGATTATAGCTTAGACGCATAGGAACGACGGTTAGAATTCTAGCACGAAAATACGGGGTATTACACTATCTCCCCCTTGAGAACATTCGTCCTCGAATGTGGATAATTAAGTTGAATCACAGAGGAATCTTAGTCTTTAAGCTATCATGTAAAACTGATATAAACTGAATCTCAAACATATTGAGCCACTGAACTGATTCGCCAGTGCATGAATTCTCATGGAAATAGCTATATGGCTAAGATAGAACGAGAATGTCAACTTATAAGTAATTATTACATTGCGCTGGATCTGTTCTCCTGAGAAAATGATGAGAGATTTATACAATGAAAACTCATGGTATTACAATATCCCCGTCTTACGATTGTTCTCCCTCGAATGATAAAGATTTGATTAAAATACTAAGAAAAAACTAAGATGATACATATGATACTTACAGACTGAATCATGATTTTAATCTCCAAAATTGAAATTGATGCATGATGCGTGTGCTGGACTGAATTCATAATTTACATGCATTCAAACACATTACTTCTTGGAACGGACATACACAGGAACTCCAGGTAGTAAGACTAGACTAAATCAAAAAATGGAAGACTAGAGAAATTTGCCTATCTGACTGTCAATCGGGGTTTCTGGCTGCATGGGATGAATTATGTTGAATGCTCACCCTCAAATAGGGTATTTCTCTAACACTTTTCTAAGAATTTCTAATTTCATTTGGGAATAAGGTACTCTGGAAAGATCTGAACAAGACTTCAGAATAAGGAATTACAACATTACCTCAAATATATAGCATGAAACATAGACCTATAAATCACAAGTTGGGATAGAAGTACTAGGCCTCAAGCAATGCAACTTCTTACTTCCAAGCTTAGCAATATTTCTCAAAACACTCTCAACTATACTATTCCCTTTAAACACAATAATTATTGATTCAGCTGATAACTATAGTCCCCCCATGGACATGGATAAATCCACCCACTAAAGTCTAAGTTGATCTAGATTCTCCCACCATGTTCAAAACTCTAAATAACAAGATACTACACATAACATTGCAATACTAGTTTGAATCATGAATTTAACACACCTTGCATTTTCATGACTTCTCATTACCACTTCAACAACTACATTCAACCTCGTATCAGGCATTTACTATCACACAATGCATCAATCCGCATGTATGCAACCATGACATTCAAGCCTATCTTCATAATCACATCTACACTATTCAATTCTTTGGAAGACACACATAAACTATTCTCAACTAAACAAATCATGCACAAGACTTTACCTCAATATTATCCACTCATGGACTTACATAAACAAACATGTAATAATCTCTCTCAACATGACATAATTACTTATTTCTATATGCAAAATCATCCATCATTACTATCTTTATCTGAGGGGAGGTCACTGAAAGGTTGAATATCAGGATTCGAAACATAAAGGGATACTAAGCATAACTTAACACCTTAATGAGTCCTGAGGAATAGAGTATTTAACATCATGAATTCATTCAAGAGGTTTAATCTGAGTACATGCATGATATAAATCTAAATTTCGCTGATCATTAAGAGTATTGCCTGAGTACTGGAACTGAACATACTCTAAAGCTTGAGTACATGAGTCATGAGTTGCATGGCCTACATTTTGGAATTCATAACTTACGGAAAGTGATTCTGACTGTTGAATGAACTATAACTCCTCATACTATCAATTGGGAGAGTACATGATCCTCTATTATGCATATGAATATGAACTATGATCATTGAGCTGATACACAAGTCACGAGTAGATATTGAAATGACTTAAATACCCATGCTGAAATAAAAATGGGTTAAGCCACATCATCATTCTCTTGATATTTCCATACTACACTTGTATCACTACTAAAATTGAGAAGTTTGACTTTGTTACTCATTCAATCATCTCCCCCTTAGATTTAATCCATCATTCTAAATCTTTGGAAGCCCTTAATCTAGAGCTTTCTTGGAGTAACAATGGAGGATCTACACTTCTTGGAAGAAGAGCTTTGGAGTTTTAGGGTATTTCTTGAGAGAAAAGTATTAACAACGTGCCTAATTTTCTTAGAATAGGCTTTAATCTTGTGTTTGGATGGATTGGAGGTGGGTAAAGACTTTTTTGCCCTTAATAAGATGGGAAAAAAAAAGCTGAAATTTTGCCCAAGGCTGTAGCCAAGGCGGCGCCCTGCTTAGACCCCTGATCTAGCTTGGGCGGCACCTTTCTTAGCCCCCCAATCTAAATGAGGCGGCGCCCTAGATGGCACGGGCTGGGAGGAGTGTGGCACCCCTCCAGCGCCTTTTTTTACTAGAATTACAACCTAAACACGGCCTTAAGCTCGTCTAAAAATTCTGAAACATACCCGAGAGGTACTATGACTTTGCCCCATCGCAATGCAACAAAAATATCAAGAAACGTACGTCGGGAAGGTCACGAAATAATTCAACAAAGATTATGGGTTCAAAATAAAACTAAGTGGTGAACTATCTTGTTGAAAATTCTAATTGTTAAGCTTGTTGTAACTCGTTTCAAAGGCTTTAATGATGAGAAGACTTCACGAGGTCTTATAGTACACGTAAATAGTAAAAATTAACCCAAAGGACTACACTTGAAAGTGTGAAACTCTCTGCGATGGCTCCCTTCATAGTCTACTAATATCATATCTCTAAACTTACACCAGTATACTCAACATCATCAACCTATAACCCATAAGCTAACTAACAAGAACATCCTATACCGTATCACCTCATTCATACTTATCTATTCAAGGGTACATCTATCCACACAACACTTAATAAATTTAGAAAATAATAAAGCCCTATATCACCTTGGGAACACCTCAACATCATACCTGCAACATCATACTAAATTATGAATAAATAAACATAAGCCCTTGCATACATTATTCAAGCCTACTAGATCACATCCATACAGCTAACATCCACAAATACATCAATCCTTATATCCACCTTACTCATCATCTACTACTCAAACCTAGTATTTAGTTCTAGCTATGATTAACCACCAATTCTCAAGATACTCCCACATGTCAAATATCTGAAAACACTAGTCTACTAAAACTTCATACCAATAATAATTGATCATAATCATATGGTCTATCTTATTTACAATCCATCAACACATTCTCCTTTTACACATTATTACTATTTATCTGTCTATATTCTTAACTTCTTTCCTAGCTCTATAAGTTTCAACCAAACTCCCTTGTTGCAATCTCAGGAAATCCTAAATTAACAACTCTCATCCACCAAGTACTTTCATCAATAACCTATACTTTTCTTGCACAACAAATATCGTCAACAACTCTTTTCATACTCCAAGCAAACTATAATTCACCTTAACGAATAACTCTTTCTCTACCTTCTACTAAACTAAAACACAAGGACTTAGCACTTCATTACTAACTCAATCATATGCAAAAAGATTCGTCTGTATATATTCAATAAATTGCCCTTACCACTTTTCTTGTCACTACCCCTCTAAACACAAACTTTCAACCAACACAAGAACAACAAGATAAATAACAATTTGCTAGTGAATTGAAATAGGCCTCACACGACTTCACTAGACTTTGGTTTTGTGTTTTGAACAAGAAAATGAAATAAATAACAAAGCAACTATGCTAGTGAATCGAAATAGGCCCCATACGGCTTCACTTTTGAACAAGAAAATGAGATAAATAACAAAGCAACTATGTTAGTGAATTGAAATAGCCCCACATGACTTCACTAGATTTTAGTTTTTCACAAACACAATGATAACAAGATTACATAATACAAGAGATATAAATTTGACACACGGTATTCAATGATCTAAGAATACGCCTTACTTTGTCTTAATTGAATAACATATAAGAATGAGGGCATAACTTTCAACTCTGAGGGACTTATAACACACTAGAAGGCTCCTCTCAAGCTGCTTTATGTAACTTCTGAAACTTCTGCTAGCAAATATAAAAGCATTATCTGGGAAAGAAATTGGAACTTGCCGAACATGTTACCTCAAGAATAGTAGATAGATAGAGAAGTACAGATTATCATTATGGATTCTGAGGAGAAATTTGAAAGCACATATAACTCAGGCTTTGTGCATAATTTCTATAGACCTGATAAAACACTTCAATATTCGGGACTCAAAAGTACTGATAGGATACTTTCTAGCTCTCTTACAATCCTATAACTATCTATGGAGAATGAAGCTCAACTGTTTCTGATACCTTAGAAATGAGGCAGAGTTGGCCAGAATAGAGTAAGATAAGAATTTATATAAGTTTCTTGGAGAACCTTTTCATGGCACGGTCTTAGAATTAAAAGAAGGGAAACATTTCCTAAATGACCTGTAGCCTCTAGAAGAAAAGCACAGACGTCTCTGTACCATTCCGCAAGACTCTACTAGACACGACTTCATAGATACCCTAGGACACTTGAAATCTGTGCTCTGATACTAAGTTTGTAATACCCCAAAATCGGGTCCCGAGACATCACACGGTGCTTAGGGTCACAAGTGAACCCAAGCTAACCCTTCTACTGGCATAACTTATAAGAAACTGAATAAAAATACAATACAAATCAGCAAAAATTAACTCGTTTCTGAATCTGATCGATACAAAAATGGAATGTTACAAGATTATAATTCTGCCCTTACAACCAAAACTAAAACGAAATACATTGAAAATTATTGAAAACTTACGGTTGAATCTTGAGATATTTGGATTTTTAGATTGAAACCCTAAAGGTTGTTCTTGGTGAATTTTGGTGAATGAGAGCTTATTTTAGTATTGTGGGAGTTTAATCCCATGTTAGACATATATAGAGGTGAAAACTATCACATTTACCCTTATTGAGTCGGAGAAGGAAGCTGAAAACTGACCCAAGGATGTACCCAAGGCGGCGCCCTTCTTAGACCCCCTCTCTAGCCAGGGAGGTGCCCTGCTTAGACCTCTCTCAAGCCAGGGCGGCGCCTTACTCATAGCCTTTTGCTGCAGGTCACGAGAATGGTTGTAACTTTTTGCTCCAGTATCGAATTTTTGTGAAATTGGTATCGTTATAAAGCTAATTCAATTATCTACAATTTGATATGTCTTGGAATAAACTACTCTATAGAATATAATAATTATCATAAGACCTGTATTCACATGAGAATTACTTGGATTATAGCTTAGATGTGTAGGAACGACGATTATAATTCTAGCACGAAAATATGGGGTATTACAAGCATCGCCCCTTGACACTTAAGTACTAAGTCATCGGAAAGGCCAGATGCAAACTTTGTCATTTGGGCCCTCATGTTACTCGTCATCTCAGGAGCATAACGGGCCAGCTAATTGAATTTTAGAGTATACTCCTGAACACTCATCTTACCCTTCTTAAGGTTCATGAACTCCTCAGTCTTTTCCTCTCGCAACTCTAAAGGGAAGAACCGGTCAAAGAAAATATCTACAAACTCATTCCATACCGAGGGCTTAGCATTATCGCCCTTTGCATCTTCCCAATCATTTTACTACTGATTCGTCACCTCTTTCAGTTGGTACGCCACCAATTCTACCCCTTCTATTTCATCTACATGCATTACTTTAAAGATCTTCTCCATTTCATCTACAAATTCCTGCGGGTCCTGTTCTACTTTAGTACCTGTGAATTTAGAAGGATTCATTCTCATGAATTGGCTCACCCGCGTAACTTCAGAAGTAACAGATGCAGACCCAGTGTCTTCTGACTGCTGAGTCTGGGCGGCCACCATCTGTGCTAGAATGTGAATAAATTATCTCAACTCTGCATTAGAGATATCCCTCTAAGTAGTCGAGGGACGATTCACATTAGTTCGTAGAGCCCAAGGTAGACTGGTTGGGACTGGAAGGACTCCTGGAGTAGGAACGGGCTCAGGTGTATGGGCTCAGTTACGTATCCTCATCTCGTGAGTAGGACAGACCTCACCTAACTGAGCATTCTAATCAACGTTGCGATGGGGAGGCATAACTGTGTTTCTAAAATACAAGAGATCATTAATTAGGGGACAGTTCAGAAGCACAAAGTAAAATCACAAAGAAGGAAAATATTTCTAAACGCCCAGTAGCCTCCTGCTTATAAGTGTGGTGCGCTACACACCCATAAATAAGACTCTACCCGACGCGATTTTGCAGACACCCTGAGACTATGAACCATGCTCTGATACTAAGTTTGTTATGACCCGAAATGGGGCCCTGGCCGTGACGAGATTCCCAAACCATGAAGGCCTGAAACACCCCTAGCTATCTGGTAATCATGCACATAACTAGTATGATAATAAATATGTAGAAGGAACACAATATTACGAAAACATGGTCATAAATCAAATGAAGTCAACAAAAGGGAAATAATGTCCCACTACATCTATCGACATCTGAACAATTGTCTGCAAAATCTCTACTATATAACTGAAATAAACAACTGTCTGAAACTGGGACAAGGCCCCTTGTAGACCCAAAACTATGAAATAATAATAACTGCAGGACATCAGGTCTTCCGAAATATAAAAGGCTCACCACTGCACAATCTCTGCTGCTCTCTGAACTCTCTACTGATTTTAGGGACCCCTAAAGTGTGCCTTAGAACCTGAGAGGTTGGAAGGGGGAGAGGGTCAGCACAAAATCACTGGCACACAGAGTAATCCAAAACAAAATATATAATATTTTTACAAAATAGGAGTGAGAGCCGTAATAAAATAGTTTTATATCAAATCACCAAACACATGGGCATAATGTAATACTTTTCAACAACAATGCAATGCAACTGAGATAGGTGGAATACCCTACAATATCATATTTACACCAACTGTCAAACCTCAGTTGCCGCCGAGATTAGAGTATAAGTGAGGGGAAGGAACACAAGATCACAAAGCAGGGTGTCTCGACCCAATGAAGTATGGTAGTGCACAAGATCACAAAGTAGGGCTCCTAACCATAATCCCAAAGTGGGGTAATAGATATATACCAGGTACGCAAGATCACAAATCAGGATACCAAATTCCCTTGTCGGCAAACACGGTTTCTAGCGATGAGCCCTTACACTCAAACGCCTTCTTTGGGCATTCACCTATCTCATGAAAAAATCAATGTATTCAACTTCATTTAATTCAATCACATATTATATTCTATAGGGTATCGTCATACCCGACTTGCAAGTCCTCAATATTGCATCATTCTTGTCATTCAACCGTTATATTCAACATGTATCAACATAAACAACCCTCTCCTTGCAAGTTAAAATTATATCCAATCATAATAATTTTCAAAAACATTTCATATCATGCCTTTCAAGATTATTTCAAACAATCCACGTCATATGAAAATTTAAAACAAAATCATATCAAGAGAGGAATTTCATATAATTCATGCTCTCAAGTTAACATCTTTTCGAAACACATACATATACATATGTAATATGTCAAATCACTTCGGGAATAGGCCTAAAGACCAAATCAATAGCATAAAAATGTTTAAAACATGATTATATTCATAATTTCAAAACCCCCATTACTAAAACATGAATTTTTAAGCCCATGAGATTTTTAGGATAACCCCGCGTACCTCTATATGCAAAGTTAATAGGTGCTTCTTGAAGCCTACATTGCGGGGATTCCAAATCTTCAATTTGTTTTGAAAACTCACGATTGAATCTTAAGTTATTAGGGTTTTTAATTTAAAACCCTTATGAGAGTTCTTGAGTAATATTGGTGAATGGGGCTCTGTTTTGGTGTTTGAGGGATTAAATCTCGTGTTTAAGTTGATTGGGGAATGATTAACTACCAAAATGCCATTAATTTTCCAAATGAGCTGAAAAAATTAGCCTGGGGTGATCCACCAGGCGATGCGAGCTCTATAGCACCGCATTTTAGCAGGCATCGCCCGCTACACCGCGGGCTTCCTTTCTAGGACGGGCGGTCTGCTAGGTAACGCCTGTAGATCACAGGGTTTTACAGGAATGGGACCCCAAACATGCCCTTATGCTCGTCCACAAATCCTGAAACTCACCCGAGATGTACCCTTAACTTCCCCGATCATAACGCAACAAGAAAATCTAAAATCGGAGGTCGAAAAGACTGAAAAGTTATATCCCAAAGATTGCCAACTAAAAATGATTCTAAGTCTTTCAACACTTAGAAAATTTTCAAGTTTTCAAGTCTAAGGCCACACCACTAAGAGTTAGTATATATACGACTTTTACGGGGCATTACAATAGGACGTCTTTAGGGAACTTCCCTCATTTTATTCCTTATCGTGCTAATTCTTTCATACGCTCTATTCAGAGTTGTGTTTTACTCTTTCTCATGAATGAAGTTGCTTATACCTCTTATTTATTGAGAGATGCAGCGAGAGATTATTGGATATCGTCTGTTGGTTGTAGGCTTGTTAATGCTCCTGAGTTGTCATGGGATCAGTTTGTTGATGTCTTTCTAAAGAGATTTGTGCTTTTTAGTTTAAGAGATCGTATGAGGGATGAGTTTGATCATATGAAACAGGGCTCCATGACAGTTTTTGAGTATATGGCATGCTTCCACGCCCTATCCAGATATTACTATGATAGTATTTCTACCGAGTTTGAGTAGATACAAAGTTTGTAAAGGGATTGGATGTCTCTCTTTAGTTGACTACGTCTTAGATGGTTGTGTTTGATGGTTCTTTTTACAGTATTATGGATCTTGTTAAGATGACAGAGGGTATTCTTAGTGCATCTCAGGGAGGCACCAAGAAGGAGTAATGTTTTGATGAGTTTAGGAGACAGCCTATTGAGTTAGAAATTTTAGAGGTTCTCATGGATACCATAGTAGGCCAGTGCAGGTGATTTTATAGAGTACAATTGATTTTATAGAGTTCAACTGGTGGATATTCTAGTTCAATAGTTCAGGATGGTCGTTCATGTTCAGTTGTACTTTTTCTTATTGAGATTGGTATAGAGGTTGTTATGCGTGTGA
>NW_025850236.1:0-562 GCF_002878395.1 Capsicum annuum
GAATTATGAACTCCAAATTAACTCAAAGGAACTAGAAATTCGTATTGAGGAGAAAAATATGAGCGTACGGTCTGCAGATGTTGCAAACAAGCAACACCTGGAGGGAGTGAAGAAAGTTGCAAAATTGGAAGCAGAGTGTCGGAGATTACGTGGTCTTGTGCGGAAGAAGTTGCCTGGGCCTACAGCCTTGGCCCAGATGAAGCTTGAGGTTGAAAGTTTGGGTAGAGATTATGGGGACAGCTGTGTAAAGAAATCCCAAGGAGAAAGGCCCAGTTTGCCAAACTTTTCATTGGATCGTGTGCAGAAGTTCCATAAAGAGAATGAGCAACTTACAGAACACCTTTTGGCAATGGAGGAGGAAACAAAGATGTTGAAAGAAGCTTTGGCACACCGGAACAGTGAATTACAGACATCCAGGAGTATTTGTGCAAAGACGGCCAGCAAGCTTCAAAATTTGGAATCACAGCTGCAAGCAAATGCTGAACAGAAGAGCCGACAAAAGTCCACCATTCGACGACAGCATTCTTAGGGTTCCTTTACGCATGAAACAAATCACCTTCCA
>NW_025850236.1:662-1123 GCF_002878395.1 Capsicum annuum
TCAGTCAAGTGACACAAATGGAACAGTTTTGATTCCTGATAATTCCAAATAATGCAAGAACCGAAACTACCTCCATGTATGTCACCACAAGCCCAGATTCTCAGCTGAAAGAACATAATGAGCCAAGTATATCAGGAAATCAAGAATTTCACAAAGAGGAAGTGTTTTATAACTGCTACAAGCAGTGTTTCTTTTCCTTTGTTTTGCTCCATCTCTCTAAGTTCTGCTTCTGTGATAGAGGTTTCAATCATATTAAAAGATTTGCAAATTAAAATTTTATAATAAGAGTAAATGTTATGAAAATATGATATCTAGATGACCTTTAAGTTTCACTATGCATACAGAACTTCAAAGAATCATGTATAACCTTGCTTTGAAATACTTTACTCCTTTTTTATGCTGGGGACATCATTTAAATATCTAAAAGAAGATTTTTCTTTTATCAATGCTCCGATAAAAAC
>NW_025850237.1:0-3770 GCF_002878395.1 Capsicum annuum
ATGTAGGTTTTGATTGTACAGACTAATTATATGTTTTGAATTTGTTTATATTTCATGGAGTTCTACCTTTTACGGTGAGATTTTGTTAAAAAATACTTGCGTAGTTTTTATATTACATTTACAAATACATATATCGTATAAAAATACATATGCAGTGTTAAAACCAAATATTGCAAAAATACATATGGACCATTCCTAATATGTATTTTAACATGTTGTTGTTGTTCTTTAAAGTTTTTCACCACATTTCTATATTGTTAAATACCATATGTAGTGTTAGATTTAAGCAGTTCAACATTTTACTATGAGATTTAGTTAAAAAATACATATGTAGTTTTCATATTATCCTTAAAAATACATATGTAGTATAAATCAATTGTTTTTCAGCAAAAAAATACATATGAAATATTAGAAACAAACACTTCAAAAATACAACTGCAACATACATAATATGCATTTTTACTATATTTTCATTAACTATAATTATAAATTAGGATCTAAATTAAAGTGTAATTTGACATTTTAATGCAGTTATTTACAAAATATATATGAAGTGTTGATATTTTGCTATAAAATACATATGGATTATACGTTATAAATATTTCCCAAAAAAATACATATTTCGTGTTAATATAAAGATGTTGGAAAATACATATTGATCAAACCTAATATTTAATTTTTGATATGTGTTCATTTAAAATAATTATACTTGAGAATTTGAATTAAAGATAAATTTGACTTTTTTATGAAGTTATAGGTTTGTCTATAGTTACAAAATACATATGCAATGATTATATTTTTAAAAAAAAAATTGTATTATACATCAAATGTATTTTTACAGTATAAATTCATATGCAGTAATAACATTATGCAATTCAAACATATATTTATATGTCACATATATTTAAAACTTTGAACAATTACGAACCATATACTTGTTTTGTTAATCAAAGTTACCACCTTTAACCTAACATATATTTACTATGTCAAAAATTCATATGAACTACTGCTTAAAAATACATATGTAATGTACAGGTTTTGAAACAGATATAGCTCCATTATTCAGATATTACTGTCTTCAATTGTCAAATGATTCATAAATGCATTAACTAAACTGAATTAGTTCATCATTATCAAAAAGGAAAAAAAAAATTTTAAGAAACAATACAGAAAAAGAAATGTATCATTTGCGATATTTCCTACAAGAGCGCCTATTATGAACTTTAGCCCCACAACTACCACATAAGTTGATATTCTTCTTTCCAAACATATCCCGGCCTGATTTTCCACGATCCTTCTTTGCAGGTCTTTCTGGAGGTCTTTTGTATTTTGGAAGCAGTACTATTTCAGCAAGTGTGGTCTCTGGAATTATCCAGTCATCGTTGTGTGGCAACGGGTAGATTGGAACATCATATGTCTTCAAAAAAAATTTTGGTTTAAACAAATCAGAACAGTATGGTCCCTTCTCAAAATTCTTTTTCTCTAACACTGCACAAGCATGTACACATGGTATCACATCTATTTGAAAAGCATTACATGAGTATTTCTTTTCTTTGATGCAAACAATGAAATGCTTTTATTTGTCATGTACCGTATATACATATTCTGTGGCTGGTACAACCTGACATAAAAATAAAAAAATATTTATGTAATAAAAATACATATGCAGAGTACATTTTTACAGAGCAGCCAATACATATGCAGTTGTTAGTAATTTTCAATACAACAATATACATATGCAAAATACATATTCTGTATTTTAAATGTTCATATATTTTATGTTTTATATCTTTTCATTTATTTACAACTACATGGAAAGTATTTTCATATTTATGTTTCCATAATTAAAATTTCCACAAATCAAAAAGGTCATATCGTTATAGGAGTACACAAAGCCTCGTTCTCATTGAGTATGTCATTAAACTTTCCAATAAGTGTTGTGAAGGTATATGAAGCCTCCTGCCTATTTGCATAATTTCATTTTGCAAACAGTAATCGAACTTCCTCAAGAAAGTCATAAATTGGCAGTTATCTAGCTAATACAAGCACTACATTTATTGACTCTACAATGTTTGAAGTCAAAATTCATCCTTTGTGAACTGTTGCATACGACCTAGCCCACTTTTCGTAACCCGCCAATTCCAAATATATCTTCACCCTCATATCAGCTGCCTCAACTTTTTTCATTAACATGTGAAATTTTGACTTTGAATATGATTTGGCCATTGTAAAAAATATCTCCGACAATGCATCGTGTGACTTTCTGTAAAGTTTTTTCACATTACCCCATAGATGGAACATACATGCATAATGTGGAACATCTTCGTACACATCACCAATAACCTTTATGATGCGTGGATTCCTATTAGACACAACACACATGTTTTGTCTAACCCCGTATGCTTCCTTTAGATTCTCGAAGAACCACATCCAAGATGCATCATTTTCATAATCAAGCACACCATATGCCAAAGAAAATATATGACCTGTATACATAATTCATAATTTTCAGAATCAAGCACAACATATGCCAAAGAAAATATATAACCTGCGCATATAAAAAAATCTGCGCAGGCCGATTTAAATATAGTTAGGAACTGCATATGTATTTATTACAATATAGTTCAATCAAAATATATATTTTATCTACCAGAAATTGTATCATTTATATATAATAAAATTTACATCAACCTCACTATCAAACATAATCAATTTTACAAGTTTCATTCAGAAAACTTTGAACATATATCTAATTATATACACACATGTATATATGAATTGGATATATGTATTTTTCAACTATACAATAGAAAGTTAAAAAAAATACAACCAGTTATAGTAATTAAATGATACTAACCTGCTTCATCCGTTGTACATGTTGTTACAAATGTCCTAGTATACATTCCTCTCAGATGACTAGCATCAACAACTACGATTGATCTACAATGATCAAATCCTTTAATGAATGCATGTAGAGCGATAAATACATACAAAAATGCATTATCATCTGCCTTCTTCATTCTTATATGTGAATCCAGATAGGTAGTATTCAGAACATATAAGTATGATGGTAGTTTCCCATAAGATACTGATGGCTTATCCCCTCAATTCTTCTAACGCTCTTTCTTTTGCCCTCCAACATAAAGTGTATGTCAAATCCATACCAAAATCTTCCTTCATGTCATTTTTTATTTTCGTCACACTGTATTTTCTTTGTGGTTTTTCAATTTCTGTTTAACCATACCAGCTATCAACATACTAGTTGCATGCACCTTTGGATATATATTGTCCTTCACCGGGCATGTATGTTAAGGTCTGAATTATCTTATTCTAAACATTCTTGTTTCTCCTATTCCTGATACACGCATTAAAAACTCACAGTTTCCTGATTTGTAAAACAATGTATACCTGTACGCAACATAATTTATTACATTAAAAATACATATCCAAACTAATATTAAACAAGATCAGAGAGATATAGAATGTACGTACATTTTCTTACTTGACCTTTTACTACGCGTTTAAAACTTCTCCCTAATTGAATAGTCCTTCATGACTGACTTTAAAATTCCTTTTCTCAGGTAAACCTGGTCTTCCTCAACATGCTTATGATGTGGGTCTGAGATAATTACCTCAACAGGATCTATCTAAAAAATATCTAAAGCTTCTGTATTTTCACAAACCACCAAAGCTCCTTCATTTGTTGTATTTATCACTGTTTTTGAGTCAGCAACACATATAGATGAACTTGCCAAGTTGATCCCTACAAC
>NW_025850238.1:0-609 GCF_002878395.1 Capsicum annuum
TGGAGCGATTGAGAGAGGAAACTGAGTGATAGGGAGATAAAGATAGAGATCGAAGGAAAAACAGTGAATTGAGGGAGAAGTGATTTGTGAACGCGAGAGAGAGGAGGAAGACAGAAAACGGCCACGATATCGAAACGCTCGTTCGGGTTGCTCGGAGATTAGTTTAGTGTTGGGTTTTATTCAATTCGCGAGTTCAGAGTCGAGGCTTTGTCGTTCAAGGTATGCCCGTCGAAGGTCCAATCAAAATTTTGATGGATTGAAATAAAAATCGAGGTACAATTCTATTCACTCTCTTTTATTTCATTGTTTTGTCATATTTGATGCATTGAATTGAATGTTTGATGTTGATTTCTCCGTTGGTAATGGATAGTTGATTGTGTTGATGCGTCGTTCATTTTCTTGGATTACGTGATGAAATGGTACCTCGTTTGAGAATTATAATGGATTGTTTTGGGGAGAGAATTGCAAAAATTGATAAAAAGTGAATATTGTCGTATTTTCATTCATTGTTGATGTTTAATGTGGTAGTATCATGCTTTAAGTCGAAACAGGTAGGCAAACGATAAGGGGTAGGCGAATTATTAGGAATTGTGAAATATTGAATGCTTG
>NW_025850238.1:709-1795 GCF_002878395.1 Capsicum annuum
GTATCATGCTTTAAGTCGAAACAGGTAGGCAAACGATAAGGGGTAGGCGAATTATTAGGAATTGTGGAATATTGAATGCTTGAAACATGTGTTGAATGGCTTGGTTTTATTGCTTTTTGGATCAAATGTATCATTTGGTCGGGGAATGCCCCGAGGTATTTATGTTTATTCGCCGGGGAATGCACCAAAATATTTTTGTACCCGAAGGACGTTCGTGACGGAGGCCCGAGGCGTCGGGTAGAGCATCAGTCTAAAATTAGTTTAGAATAGGATTTACATTTTTGCATTCTTGTATCTTTTGGACTGGACATTACTTTGGTTTTGAATTTTGTTAGATTTGTTTTGTTTTGTTTGTTTTCTGTGTTTATGTGGTTTGTACATTTTATAGTTTCCAATTAGCCGATACATTTCACCGAGCGACCGTGGTCGAACCACGGGATCGAGGGGTTCCTAACACCTTTCCCTCGGTCAACAAAATTCCTTAGCAGCAATCTCTGTTCATAAACCAGTCTTAAAGAGTCAAAACCATTTTGAAAAGGATTTCCAAAGGTGATTTGGCACACCAAATTATGCCAAGTGGCGACTCTGAGTTTTGAATACAAAAAGTCCTTTTCGAAACAAATCTCCATTTTGTTACTTAATAATGAAAACCCTTTCAAACTTAAAATCGAATCTTTTTGGTTAAAAAAGAGGTGTGACACCCGTTTAACCTTATAATCTTATATAAGTAAACAACCTTAAAACCTTAATCTCTACCAAATATCTCATATTGTAGAATGTAGATCATTGTAAAGTATCAATGCATGGAACAACATCAACATGAGCTATTAGGCCTTTGTCAAGTTTGCCAACAGTTTCAGCTTTTCATTTTACTGTTTGTTTTTTACATTTGTGCAGTAGAATATTTGTTGTCTGCTGTTCACAACGATCCTACATCTATTAATTTCAAGTCATCTTCAATTTCCTGTCGTGTATTGAGTTCTCTAATAATCACTAAACAGATCTGATTTTGATTTGATCGAAGAAAGGTTTATGTAATGTTTATTCTGTTAAACATGTTAAATATGTAAATATGCTGGTACGTAT
>NW_025850239.1:0-815 GCF_002878395.1 Capsicum annuum
TAAGTCGAGTGACTGTTGAAAGCAACCTCTCTATCTCTATCTCTTTCTCATCTGATACTGAATGACATGATGAAGGTTTGGCTGGACTATCATACACTCGTATGTAGCCTTCTTGTGGTAGATTTTTAGCATCTTGGTTTGTGTGTATCATTTCTAGGTGAAAGGTTATATAAATGAAATGGCCATCTTCCTGGAAGATGAAGATGAAAGAATTTCAAATCTTGCCAAACTTTTCTTTGATGAGTTGTCAAAGAAAGGTAGCATATCTACCAAACTTTTCTTTCATCAGTTGGAAATAAAAAAGTCAATCTATCTTACCTCTATCTAATCTTTCTACTGTTGAGCTTCTTTCATCTACAGTTGTATGTTTTTGACTGTCCACAAACATCAAATAATAATGTTTTTTTCTCTTTGAACTTAATGTTTATAGGGAGCAATCCAATTTGTAACCTACTTCCAGATATTCTTGGCAAGTTATCTAGCCAGAACTCGAAGGAAGAATCATTCTGAACATTATGCAATTTTTAATTGCTTCAATTAAGAAGATGCCATGAATTTGACTTTCTTCATTGGGCTCTACTGTAGAGAATTGATTGGAATGTTTGTATTTTTAGGACAAGCAAATGGAAGCTCTTGTCGAGAAGCTTTGCAAAAGATTTTGTGGAGTTACTGGTATGGAATTGGAAAATTGTTTTGATTTATTTCCGTGAAGAATTTGTGTAATACGATCAACTATTTAGAAGAAGCTAAGACAGAAAATATATTGGGTACTTTTAGTTTGCAACGATATCTGTTCCCTAAGTTTACACTATGCT
>NW_025850239.1:915-1515 GCF_002878395.1 Capsicum annuum
TGTGGATAAATCACGATACCAGCTTGCTCCACTTGCTATTGCAAGCCAAGTCGTGCAGTTTACTGTCAGATTTTATAGTTGTTTCTCTAGTTAATCCTGCATGATCTACATTTCAAAGATGTGGTGGTTGTCAACTTTGAATTGTGGTTCTGCGTGTTTCAAAGTTTCTGATATACTTATTTCAGATTATTTTAGAAGTTGTCGGTCTTTCAGTACTATTTGGTACCACAGCTTTGTGGATGCTTCATCTGATATTTGCTTTCATACTCGGCTTTCTATGCTATTATGGAAGGCGTGTTTACAGTATTTCTAGGAGTAACTTTGCAAAAATTTAAAAGAAAAATTATAATTAGGAGACCTTTGAATGAATAGATTTTAGTGAGTTTCTGATTTGCTATTTGAATTATCACCAGAGAAACTTCTGCATGTTAACATGCTCTTTTATGCTGCTATTCGGCTATATGAGTACATATCCTATTTCCTATCTCAGCTATCATTCACAGATAAGAGCATGAGAAAGCTGATAGAGTTTTTTAAAACGTATGAACGTGCTTTATCTCAAGACGCTGTGATGGAGAATTTTCGAACTATTATCAACAA
>NW_025850240.1:0-2189 GCF_002878395.1 Capsicum annuum
TTCCTCATAGCTTGTTCTAAACTTTTCAATTTTCGGGCTATAATATCTTGTTCCTCTGCTGCGACAGGTTTCTCCGTATCAAATGGAAATGCAGGCGGCTGAGTGTACCCATACGATTCATTCATTTGCAAAGTAGGCTCAGGGGCATAATACTGACTATCTGGAACCTTCAGTACTGGTTCACTGGCAGATCTAGGAAGCCTCATTGTGGGACGCACAGCATATATGGGAGTTTCATGTGGTGGCGGATCCACGAATACCGGTGTGATCGATGGCGCTGGTTGAGCAGCGGGTCTTGATTGGGGAGCTGCCAAGGGCACACCAGAACTACCAGGATAATAATGTCGCAGAGTGAATCCAGGCGTGTGCTCAGGTGACTCAGTAGGAGCAGAGAATTGCGCCTGAGAGAGCGGTGGGCAATTAAAGATACTCCCAAGACCTTCAGGGAGCGGAGGAGGAGGCATTCCGCTGGCCCATGCCTGGTGTAAATCTATCAATTATTGCCTGAGCCTTACTACCTCATCATTGTGTTCAGAACTTTCTTCCCTGTGATCCCGATCCGGGTCAATGAGCAAATTTTCAATCTCCCTGCTAGCCATGGCGAGCTTTGTTTTGGATCTAATGAAGTATGGGTGACTAGCTAGAGTGCTGCAAACCTACCACTGTTATCTAAAAGAACATGCTCATCAAAGACGACATCTGTTAGGATTAGGGCATACAACAAGCATGGGAATCACATTGGTAAAATTGTCCTAAATTCATGTTCATTTCTACCAACTTTTGAGGGTAGCAAGGTTATTTTAACATCTTTCTGATTTTTGTCTACACTTCTTTACACTTATTATTATTATTATTTTTTCGTATCCATCTCTGTTCTTTTCTTTTCTCTCGTTATCTACCTTTATTTTATCATTCTTTATGGCTTTTGTTTTTCTTTAAAATAGGAAAAATAATGAAAAACAACGAAACAAAATGATTAGATCGAACCCAAAAGTAGGTTGCCTACGTATCATGTTGTACATGAATCAGATCTTGCGTAGTTCGAGCAGCATGTGCATAAACATTGCCCACTTTTTTTTTGCGAAAATGAAAATTAACAAACAAAGGAAAGACTTAACATCATAACATTTTGAAGAAAGAAAACAACAAAAACGTACAAAAAGTTTGGGACCACTTTAAAACTAAACAACAAATACGAAACAATATTCTAGACCCCTAAGACGACATAGGTGAAATTACTAATAAAGACCCTAATACCAAAAACAACTTGACTTCGACTTAAAGCAGACACCACCTTACAATGACAGACACATAAAAGACTCAAACTGAATAAAGATAAGAAACGCTCTTTCCGACTGGTGCTCTGCGTGATGACCCTGGCTGAGATGGACCTGCCTTTGAAGTTCTCTTTCTCCCATTTAAACTTTGTAGCATATCCTGTAAAGACACCCTGATATTGGGGAAGAAGCTTGGGGCCCGTATTCCTGCCTCATGAGGAGTGCACTTGGAAAGATTATTCTGGCACCTTTCTACCGTTTTGAACAAATCTGCTAACTGAACCCTCAGTGTTTCCACTTTGGACCCTACACTTTCATCTTGATGGTCATCTACTATGCATTCTTCCTCTATTCTCCCTCTAAGTTGCGCTAGTAAAGGTTGACTGATACCCCGAGGGATAGATTGAAGCCAGACCCCATATCCCTGAGTGTACCCCAGATTATCCAAACTTTCTTTGAGTGTGTCCACACCTAGCTTTGTTGCATGCTTCCAAAACTGCTCGTACTTGATCTCACCAAAGGCTTGGTCCTTGAAGTACTCAATATCCTTCAGAAGATCCACTGCTGGCGGCACGTCTTGCAGCCTACCCAACTAGCGCATTACCTTAGAAGGACTGTATGGTCTAGTGCAATTGAGCCCTAACATAACTAAAGGGAGCTGCATCTGACAACCCAACAATACTATCTTTGGGCGAAGCCATAGATAATTTTGTGTTTTGATCCTTATGAAATAGGGTCACCACCACAGATTGCAAACGGGTATTAATACATATTTCTTCTAGTGGAAACACTAAAGTACCTAACAAAGCGAGGGTGAAGACTTCAAGACGCTTTCTCTTCCACTTCTCCTTAGTCACATGAAATTCATCCCAAAAGCAATCAAAACCTTCCGAGGGCCCGAATCTAGCGAAC
>NW_025850241.1:0-1066 GCF_002878395.1 Capsicum annuum
ATAAAAATGAACTAAGAATAAGAATAAGATAAGGAGATGACCTTAACTTGGGGCTTTTATTCGACCAACTTGAACTGACAAAAGACCCGGGACCAATGAACCACTACAGATAGACCTCAAACTCAAACTCCTGAATCGAATAAAACCAGTTCAAACCACGATGACCCCCAAAACCTGACACAAACAGAAGTCCAAAAATATGTGTGAATATCTGAGCCCAAAAATATGAGAAAACCTGAAAAATCTAGTTGTCGGAACTCCGTGAATGCAGATAGCAGCACGAATAGTGAGAAAAAGATTGAATTTCTGGTGAATTTTAATGTTTTCTAAACGGAATCGCCTGAAAAAGATCAGAAATAGTCAGCTCCGGCGAAGAGGTCGCCGGCCAACTCAAACCCACCAGATTCCTATCGATTTCCGTTTAGCTTTACCGATTCGACACTTGTTCGTCTCTCTCTCGATCTCTCATATCTCTCACTGTTCAGAACTGTCTCCCACTCACTATTGTCTCTCCATCACTCGTCCTTCACTATGTGTGGTGTTTGTGATTTGCGCGTTAGTCGTGTGCGGAGAAAAAATTATGTTATGTGCGTATTCAGTGAAGTGTGGGTGTGGTTTTTGGTTCTTGCGTGCGTTTCTGGAAGAACCAAAGAATTAAAAGAAGACGTATGTGTGTCTATTAGTGAATCCGTATGCCTATGATGGTATTGAAGTTATTGTGGGTGAGAAAAAGGAGAAAGAAAAATGGAATCCCTCTGTTTTATGCTCCCTTCTCTGTATATTCTCTATGTATGTGTTTTATGCTCTTAGGAGAAAAAAAGCGTGCGCTCCACTTTTTTTTTGTACTCTATGTATATCTATATACTAAAAGGAAAACCACCCAAAACCAAAAATGGTCCCCCCTTACCCCTTTCCTAGAAGGTTCCTTTTCTCAATTCAAGAATGGAAAATCCTCACTCATCACGTGGGCTCCCGGTGAGTCTTTATCTTTATTTTTGTGTATCCCATCAGAGAGGGAGGGTATGTAGGGGTAGGGGTTAGGTGGGGTAGGTGGTGAGATTAGGTA
>NW_025850242.1:0-422 GCF_002878395.1 Capsicum annuum
TTACTGTTGGTCCTTCTTTTCTCTTCTGTTTTTCTTGTTTTTTTTTTTTTCGTTTTCAGTCTTTTTTGTTTCTTTCTGTCGTGTCCTAGTGTGTGTGTGTTTAATGTGTTTAGATAGTGTAGTGAGGGATTAGTGGGAGTTGTGTTTGTGTACGTGGGTATTAAGGGAATGGGGTTAGTGATGTGTGTTTGTGTGGAGTTGGGTAATGTGGGTGGTTTGGGTAGTTTAGGTTTTTTTTTTTTTTTTTTTTTTTTTATTATTATTATTATTATTATTATTATTTTATTATTATTAAAAAATAATTAAAAACTAATAAAATATAATATAAGCTAATAACTAGTCTTAGGAATATGATTAAGAAAAATTAATATCACAACATTCTTTATTAAAAGTTAAAAGAAGAAAACAAATATAATTTAGAA
>NW_025850242.1:522-2785 GCF_002878395.1 Capsicum annuum
TTAATAAAATATAATATAAGCTAATAACTAGTCTTAGGAATATGATTAAGAAAAATTAATATCACAACATTCTTTATTAAAAGTTAAAAGAAGAAAACAAATATAATTTAGAATTTTTTTTTTTATTATTTTTTTTATTATTTTTCTTTTCTCTAAAAAAAGAAATAAATAAACAATAAAATAAACTTATTTAAAATGTGACTCTATTTTTTTTGTAATTTTCAAAATTTTTAACAAACTTCAAAAAGTAAGATAAATTTAAAATGCCTAAAAAATTAATTGAACGTTGAAATGATATAAAAACATTAGGTTTGGGTCAAAATTAGGTGTTTACAGATAGAATGAGGTTCGAAACTTCAAATAAAATAACAACAGTCATAACACTTGATCAAGGTAAAACTAGAGTTAGACATGATAAATTTTATTTATATTCGTTATAAACAACAAATTGAAAGTAAATATATTATAATTACTTATTTATTTAAATTACGTGTCAAATTTGCTAGTAAGACCTGTTAAGATTGACTCAAACCAAATTATATTTAATCACTTATTATCTTAAATTATATTTCAAATGTACTTGTAAAATTCAATAAGACCAAATCAAATCAAGTGATTAACACATCTAATTATCTTAGATCGATGGTGTTTGATTTTATAATAAAGATTGTCCAATCACTATATAGATAAGATATAATATCTCACTCTAAAATGTAACGTGTTTTTAGTTTAGTGTTGATACAACAAATTTTAATTCATGATAAAAAAATAATTATTAGCAACAAAATTTTATCAAAAATCATTTCGCCATAACAAATAGTTATGGAACTTGAAGCAAAAACTTAACAATTGCCATAACTTTTTAGAATTTGAAACAAAAATGACTTATTTAGTTATAATATTTTGCTTGAGGTAATTTATTGTACCTAAAAATTTAGTATCGTTGCAGTAATTATATTATGTGAAAGACACGTCAAGTTATACTTATGCGAGAGCATCCTTTTACTAACAAAAAGATAAGAGTTGATTCCACTTTTCAAGTAGTTAATGATTCACGTATATAATTTTCTCTAACACTTTTACTCCTCCTATGTTTTCTTTTTAAAATTATTAAGAAAGTGAACCAATATTTTTGATGAGTAATTATTTTTTTTTATAATTTTTAAAAAAATTATTGAGGTATGTGAAAATTGTGGAACTACATTGGGCATGTTGTAGGTGAAAACTAAAAGAATTGAAAAATTGAATAACTGAAATCAAAGATAGGTCAAATTTATCGGCGATCACCGAACATTGTGTCTATCATATAAAAATATTGATTTTAATTTTTTTAACATAAAAGTCATTTAACT
This sequence comes from Capsicum annuum, assembly GCF_002878395.1. Lineage (NCBI taxonomy): Eukaryota > Viridiplantae > Streptophyta > Magnoliopsida > Solanales > Solanaceae > Capsicum > Capsicum annuum. Next base: position 1,875 of record NW_025850242.1, read on the forward strand.
TTAAAAATTGATATACAAAAAATATTTTTCCATTTTGTAACATAAAAGTATCCTATCTTTTAAACTTAGTATAAATCATTTTATTTATTGTTTCAAAGGTGTTTACAAAATTTACTGTTCACATACATATATTAGTGCGGAAAATAGTAAAATCACATTTTCTTCAATATTTAACTCCCTTTAATTAAATTTTTTAAAACAAATTAGTTTATTTTGAAAGAGAAATATTATTGTAGTCCTTTTACAACTGTGGCCAAATTTTTATGGCCATTTAGCACTATCCTAAATTTAATGTCTTTGAAAATGCATTGGGTAATAAATACTCCCTTCATTCCAAAATAAATGAATTGTTGAACTATTTTCCAATGTCCAAAATAAATAAATTGTTCATTCTTCAAGAGACATGTTGAATATTTATTTCAATTTTACCATTTCATTTAATGAGGTTCTTAAATGCTTCATATTTTCTAGGAGAGCAATTTAAGAACAATTAAAAGGGTAATAGTGAAGGAAACTACAATTTATGTCCTAAAAGATTTTTCGGCTGTGTCATACCCCAACAATTCAATTATTTTGGAATGAAGAAAGTAGTATTTAATAGCAAAGATAAAATAAATTAAAAAAAAGTAAATTATCTATTCATATTTCAAATTGGACAGATATTATTGAACATATATTTTTGGACAAGTATACTTCATTCAATTCATTTTGATTTGTGTATTTTGCTTTCCTTTTTTGAATTTTGACGTCTTCAATTTAAGTGTAAATACTACTATTGATATCTGATAACCTCATCCATATAAAGAGCTCAAAGATATTCTCCCTCCATCTGAATTGATGTAGCCAAAAAAGAAAGATTTTTTAGATTCATGATCAAACAAATCTTAAGATGTTATAAATATATTACCATA
>NW_025850243.1:0-4761 GCF_002878395.1 Capsicum annuum
GAAGTCCCGTATACGACAAAAGGACAACATAGTGAGATTGAGTTAGGACGATATCCACCTGAAGAGGGAAACAGATGAAAAAGATGACAACATCGAAGTGGTGCCAGATAGGGAAGAGGATGATTAGCATATCATACTAGAACTAAGACTAATGCTGAGCTACTATTTTGGTTCTTTATATTTCCCTACTTGTTATATAGTTGTAGCCTTTTCAAAACTATCATCCTACACTCATAACAAAATTTTCAGATTACCAAAGCAGTTACATATAACAATTATATCTACCTTACAACTGATATATTTACACTTTTAAATTTCAGCTCCATGTAACAATTAGTTACAGTTAATACTGTGCATATTTAGTTTATTGATGACTTACCTTCTCAATAAGAAGAGAAATATTCCTCTCTTGAGCAACTTTCAGGTCTTCCTCTTCACTCTAGAACAATTACAACAACAACAACAACAACATACCTAGTATATTCCCACATAGTGGGGTCTGGAGAGGGTAAAATGTACGCAGTCCATACCACTACCCCTGACGGGGGTAGAGAGGCTGTTTTCGATAGACCCCCGGCTCAGGACCAAGGATCATCCTTCACCCCAAACACGCCCTAAATAATTACACTCTAGAACAATTACAAAGGGAGAAAAGATCACCTTAAGATTAAGATTAAAGAACATAAAATGTATCTTAGAGCTCTTCTATGTTGCTTGGACTCTTCAAGAACGTCGACGGGTGCATGTCAGATCCTAGAGAAATAGTGTAATTTTGAAGGATCCGACATGGGTACGACAACATTTTTGGAGAATCTGAGAAACTTAGGAGCTCTTACCTTAAAAATTGCACATGAATATGTCATTGTTTCTTCTAGAAAGAGCGAGAAGAGTTCATTACTCTGAAAAAAATTGATAAATATACTTTTCAATCTACACTTGAAGCGACAGGCCTATGTAAGATGTGAAAGTCATAAGAAAACAGCAAGTTTCATTATGATCTTGACTATAGTATACAAGTTATTTACCAGATCATAGTGACGAGAAATGTTCTTACGAGCCTGAGTCAGGGTGTTCTGGTTTGAAACATGCCGAATGAAATATTTTGTAGATAATACTGCAACTGTAAAAAGCATCGGTGTCCACCAGCCTCCGGAGAGCATATGCAAGGAAAAGATTTAACATATGAACGAAAGTTGCAATGTCCTTATTATAGTTTCAATAAACTGTTTACCTTCTCTTACTAGACCTTGTGACAGATGCTTTCAAATCTCTGTTGTTACCAAAAATTTGTAAAGGAATTCAGGATGCCAAGTACCAAGAATAATCTATCGACAATGAAATAGAGTCACTTTCTCACCATGAAAAGATTAAGCAGACCGTTGTTCTTATCAACAAAAGAGAAGTCCCTATGAATAAATGGATCAGCAAGGACTAAGTCGCCTTGAGTTGCAACCTGTAAACGATTAGTTTATGTGAAAAAATTTTTCCATATCGGAGAATCCTTTGAATTTTTCATTTAGTGGCTCGATCACTTGTACCTTCCAATAAAATTGTGGACTATGAACTCTAAGATAAACTTTGAGAGAGCTTTTCTTCTCTGTTCCTTCGAATGTGAACATCGTACCCCCTTCTTCTAACAGGCTGAACATAAAAAATATATAGTCTAAGAACAATATATGCATGATTCGTGTATATTGTTAAGTATACAGGAGAATAGATATTCATATAAGCATAATAAATTCACTTTTACTAAAACTGGCTAGGTAGAAATTCCACGTTGTTAAATAAAACCATTTTGGAAAAAAACCTATACAATGTGAAACTGTCATAACGCATGTTATGCATCTTGTCGCGATGAAACTCTTGAGAAATCTAGTAACGAGGAGGTGCGCTCCTGTTTCTGGCCAGGTTGGAACCATGTGTTTGGAATTGTTCAAGACACTATAGGTTCTCTTAAGCAGACCTTGAGCAGCAATGGCACTTACCTGAGAAGAAGCAAAAAAAGATTATTATTCACACATTGTATCGTGTCCATGGATTTCATTTCTCCTATTACTATATCTTCTCCTTTTGGGACATGCTTGCAAGATATATTACTACCTTTAGTCCATCTTCATGGAAGCCATAATCTGAAAGTGTTGCAATAAATATAACATCAATGAGCGGTGAAATTCAAAGTGGAAATAAAATTCGTGCACTAAAAGAAAGCAAAGAATAGAGAATCAGGATAATCTCATAAAAGTACCTTGATATGTGTAACACCCCGTACTTTCGGGCTAGAATTTAGACCATCGTTCCTATGTGTATAGACCCGAACTAAATTATTCCTTGTTAAAGTATGTGTGGTGATCACTCCTATAGTGTGGGAAAACTTTTGAATATGAATTGAAGTCACAAGAATCCCCTAACTCTAAGACAAGTTGAAAACAATTCTATCAATTATGTTTTAGTGGACACTTCAACTTGGGTCAACTTTCGTCGACCATAACTTTTGTTATTTAACAAAATGGGTGTATTTATATATATCAAATTAAAGGTATTTGAGTTCTCTTTCCAACGCAACTGATTTTGTCCAAATCCAATATCGGAGTAAAAAGTTATCCCCAATTTACTTCAGTATATCAGCCTGTAAACTAAGGGACTGTTGCGACCTTTTTTGTTTCCTTAGGGGTATTTTCATATTTTCCCTCATCTAACTTAGCCATAACATGAAATAAAATCATTATTTGGGCAAAATACATCACAAACTAATCAATTCCTCTTAAAATCCAACCCTAATCCTTTCCCCAAAGATTAAGAACTCATCCCTAAGATCAAGAATTTCAGGAAAAGGAACAAGATCCGGGTTCCATCTTTCAAACTAAATTATCTAAGGTGCGTGGGGTTTTCCTATACCTATATGGGCATGGTAAATTATTCTTAATCATCCTAAAAGTTTAGAAATCATGAATTTACAAAAAGAGATTTTTGATTTATAATTAGATTTATGCTTTTAATGTTTTTGATGATATTGATTTGGTCTTGAGGCCTTTCCCCCAAATTGATTTGTAATCTTATATATGTATGTATGTGTTTAAGTTGTTAATTGAATTTAGAGCATGATTATTTACGTTCCGTCTCATGTTGCAATACCTCTTGATTTTAGAATATTATTTAGAAGCATGGTATCAATGTTCTTGACTATTGTTGAACTATTTATGATTGATTTTAAATTGATGAGAGGGGTTTTTACATGTTGATAAATATATATATATATATATATATATATATATATATATATATATATATAATGAAAGAATTTCATGGTTTGCCAAGAATACACAACCACCACATGTTTGTTGAAAAGATTGAAAAGAATGGTCTTTGCATAATTTGATAAATATTTTTGGACGAATGAATCTTCTTGAATTATTTGAAGTATAGTGGTCTAAACTTTATATTTTGAAAGACCGTGATATGATATTTAATGGCTCAAAAACATGACTTGCAAGTCTTGGTATGACGATACCAAATCAGACAATGCCATGACAGACATAGAATTGAATAGAAATCAGATTTCACTCAGATTTTTAGATTTTGAATTCAGAAAGTTGCATGTTTAGAAAAGTTTAAAAATGGTTTTAAAGAGAGTTAGATGGTTACCCGAAGAAAGTACGAGTTGAAAGACTCTATGCTAGAAATCGTGATTTGCCGACACGGGATTATGGTACCATGCTTTGTGATCTTGTGCACCTTGATTCATGTCATCCCAAATTGGGATTTATGGTTAGGAGCCCTGCTTTGTGATCTTGTGCACTACCATGCCATGTTGACTTGATTGAGGATTATGACACCCTGCTTTGTGATCTTGCATGTCCTTCCTTGCTGACACTCCAATCCTTGCGGCAAACTTAGATTGGGGTCTTGGCCGCCGAGTTAAGAGTGCATTCTATATAGCCCGTGAGATTGTAGAAATGTAGGGTGTACCACCTAGCTCAGAAGTAATACAAAGAATGAAATCGCATTGACAAGATTTCTTTAAGATCTTTTGAAACGGCCCATGTATTTTAAACTATTTCATGCATAATATTTTATGACTTGCTCACACCTATGTTATATATGTATAAATTCATTATTTTGGATTGACCTGCGTACCAATGCATCTGTATTGACCCCATATATTCACTACAAGATAGTAGAGATACGATGACATTATACAAATGTCATATTAAGGACTTAAAATGTCATAAATTTGTCTACCGACATTTAATTTACATTTGAAACAAATGTCGCGAATTTAAGTGTCGGAAATGTTTATAACATTTAGGTAAATGTCGGAAAAAAATTATGAAATTTACTTCGAGACATATAGGTAAATGTCGAAATAAATTTACGACATTTATTTGCAACATATAGGTAAATATTGGTAAGAAATTTACGATATTTTATCTTTGACATTTAGACAAAAGTTAGTATGAGATATATGACATTTTATTTTTGACATTAAGGTAAATATCGATAAGAAATTTATGACATTTATATGAAATGTCACTTAATTTCTAACATTTAGATTAAATGTTGGTAGATTTTTCTTTGTGACACTTACTTATAACCTTTATAAAATGTTGTATTGAAATTACCAACGTTTTAGTTAATGTCAATAAATAAAATATTAATGTCGTAAAATTTAGTGACATTCATTTAGAACATTGCAAATTTGTCATTAATATTATTGCATTTAGATTAACGTTCTGTATCATTTTAAATATGGATACAAATTCT
>NW_025850244.1:0-1030 GCF_002878395.1 Capsicum annuum
TCAGCAACTTGATTCCCCTCCCGAAAACAGTGAGTTACTTGAATTCCAATTCTATTCTTGATACCTTTGATGTTGTCCACAACTTTTTTCAGCTTCATATTAGTGACAAGATTGTTGTTCAGCTTGTTGGTTATGATTGTGGAGTCTAGTTCGAGAGTGAAATTAGTGTATCCTTGATATTCACAACGCCTCTGCCATATTACTGCCATAACCATATCGCCTCGACTATTCCATACAATTCCACCAATACCAGCCTTACCACTTTCATGTAAGTAACTACCGTCTGTATTGATTTTTAAGGGAAGCTCCAAGTAACCATATGTAACTTTTGAAATGGCCTGAGCTTCTTTATTGTGAGACACAGAGTTGGCCAGTGATTAATGTCTTGCAAGTCTTTAAAATATTTCATCAATACAGATTTGATAAGACCAAAAGCTTGATAAATCATCTTACTGTAGCAGAAGTGTCTTTGCCCTCCAAATTTACAAGAACACCATTGTTTCCAAATTTCCCAACAAATGATACTAGGAGTGATCTTCAATAAAATTTTATGGATATCATTCTCTGGTCTTACACTCCACCAAGTGTTAAAGATGTCGACAATTGGTTGATTTACATGTTGAATTCCAAAGGGATTTCCCATGCTATTCCATATGTGCTTTGCTGCGTCACCTTGCCAAAAACATGATGCATAGTATCATTTTATACAATCCTACAACAAAAACAATCACTTTGTGAGTTAATATTGAATTTAATGATGATGTCATTAAAAGGTAATGTCTTTTTAAATATCCTCCACGCCAGAAAAGAGATTTTAAAAGGAACTCTATTATGGCAAAGATTATTCAGGAAATCATTTTTGGGTCTTTGATTCCTAACAATCAGCGAGGCAGAATTATTAGTGAATATACCATTCTCAGAGAGATTCCATATGGGGTAGTCAAGTTCGTTTTAATTACCAATTACAACATTAGAAATCAGGTCCACAATGTAATTAGGAATAACCGTACTTAACTTTTTAAAGTTCCAG
>NW_025850245.1:0-2433 GCF_002878395.1 Capsicum annuum
TTTTAGGTCAAATCGATGTGCTATAACCCACGGTTTCAGGGGTAGGCTGAGGTTCAAGCGTGCTGTGGGCCAAAAATCGATCGGGACATTCCAGGGAGGTTGGATATCTTCCCAGTGTGATCCGTTTAAATTTTAATGGCAATTTAGGTGGACAAATGGGCGAAACGATGCGATGGGGCATTTTTGGGCCAAATCGGTGTGCTATAGCCACGATTTTAGGGGTGGTCCCAGGGTTCGGGCATTCTGTGTGTCAAAAATCAACCGAGGCATGCCATGGAGGTTGGGTATCATATCAGTGTGGTCCGTTTAAATTTTCGTGGCTATTTGGGAGGACAAATGGGAAAAACGGCACAAACGGGGCATTTTTGGACCAAATCGGTGTGCTATATCCCATAGTTTCAGGGGTGGGGTTGAGGTACGGACGTGATATAAGCCGAAAATTGACCTAGGCATGCTAGGGACATTGGGTATCATTCCAGTGTGATCCATTAAAATTTTTGTGAATATTTGGGTGGACTAACGGGCAAAACGGTGCGAACGGAGCATTTTCGGGCATAATCGGTGTTCTAAAGCCCACGGTTACGGGGTGGTCTGAGGTTCCGGACGTGTTGTGGGCCAAAAATCGACAGGGGCATGCCAGGGAGGTTGGGGATCATCCCTGTATGGTCCGTTTAAATTTTTATGGCTATTGGGCGGACAAACAGGCAAAACGACGCTAACGATGCATTTTCGGGCCAAATCGATTTGCTATAGCCCATGATTTCTGGGGTGATCCTAGGGTCTTGGCTTGTTATGGCCAAAAATTGATCGAGGTATGCTAGCGAGGTTGGTCATCATCCTAGTGTGGTTCATTTAAATTTTCGTTGCTATTTGGGTGGACAAACAGGTAAAATGACGTGAACAAGGTTTTTTCAAGCCAAATCGGTGTGCCATAGCCCACGATTTTGGGGGTGGGCCTGTGATCCGGGCGTGATATGGGTCAAAAATTGACCAAGGCATGTCAGGGAGGATATAGATCATCTCAGTTTTGTCCGTTTAAATTCGTGTGTCCATTTGGGTAGACAAAAGGGCAGAACAGAGTGAACCAGGAATTTGTTAGCCTAATCGGTGTGCCATAGCCCATGGTTTTGGGGGTGGAATCTGGGTCCCACTGTGCTGTGGCCTGAAAATCAACCGTGTTATGCCAGGGAGGTTGGGGATCATCCTAGTCTAGTCCATTTAAATTTTCGTGGCTATTTGGGCATTCAAATGGGCGAAACGGTGCGAACGAGATATTTTTGGGCCAAATCGGTGTGCTATTGCCCATGGTTTCAACTGTGGGCCTGGGATCCGGGCATGCTGTGGCCTAAAAATCAATCGAGGAGTGCCAAGAAGGTTGGGGATCATCCAAATATGGTTCGTTTAAATTTTCTTGGCCATTTGGGGTGGACAAACGGGTGAAATGGCTCAAATAGGGCATTTTTAGGCTAAATTAGTTTGCTACAGCCCACGGTTTTTGGGGTGGACCCTATGTTCGGGTGGGTTGTAGACCAAAAATTAGACGAGGCATGCTAGGGAGGTTGTGGATCATCTCAGCGTGGTCCGTTTAAATTTTTGTGGCCATTTGGGTGGACGAACGGGAGAAACAGCATAAACGGGGAATTTTCGAGCTATATTGGTGTGCTATAGCCCACAGTTTTGGGGGTGGACCTGGGGTACGGGTGTTCTATGGGCCAAAAATCAATTAAGGCATGTTAGGGAGGTTGGGAATCATCCCAGTGTGGTCATTTTAAATTTTTGTGGCCATTTGGGTGGACAAACGGGCGAAACGGCGCGAACGGGGAGTTTTCGGGACAAACTGGTGTGCTATAGCCCATGGTTTTGGGGGTGGGCCTGGGGCTTAGGCGTGCTCTGGGCCAAAAATCGACCGAATCATGCCAAAGAGGTTTGGATCATCCCAATGTGGTTCGTTTATATTTTTGTGGTTATTTAGGTGGACAAACAGGCAAAACGGCACAAATAGGACATTTTTGAAACAAATCGGCGTGCAATAGCCCATGGTTTTGGGCGTGGTCCCGGGTTTGGGCGTGCCATAGTCCAAAAATTAAGCGAAGCATGCCATGGAGGTTGGGGATCGTACTGATGTTTTTATTTTAAATTTTCATGATTATTTGGGTGGACAAACATACGAAATGGCGCGAATGAGACATTTTTGGGCCAAATCGGTGTGCTATAGACCACAGTATTGAGGGTAGGCCTAGGATCCGGGAGTGCTGTGATCCAAAAATTGACAGGACATGTCAGAGAGGTTAGGGATCATTTCAGTGTGGTCCATTTAAATTTTCGTGGCCATTAAGGTGGACTAACGGGCGAGACGGCGCGAATGGGGCATTTTCGGGGCAAATTAGTGTGCTAAAGCCCACAGTTATGGGGGTGGGCCTAGGGTCCAGGTGT
>NW_025850246.1:0-2080 GCF_002878395.1 Capsicum annuum
TAAATCCTATTCTAAACTAATCCTAGACTAAGCTCCAATGCCTTACCTGACGCCGCGGGCCTTCATCACGATCATTTTCCGCCAACATGATACATCGGGGCATTCCTCGGTGAATAAATACAATGTGTGTCGGGGCATTCCCCGACCGAATGAATACACTTGAATTAAATAAGCTAACTAAAAAAACACGTTCAAAACACACAGTCAAATATTTAAAGCATTCGATCAACACATCACACCTGAATTTTGCCTACTCGAACCTATACTGCCTATCCATTTCAACATATCACAAATCTATCACATTCATGCTTATTCCGAATTAAAGAAAAGACAACAAACGAAAATTAATCTACATTCACCTTTTTATCAAGTTTCTATCCCGTTCCATTTATTCCCAATCAATTAACCAATTTCAATATAAGAATTAACCAATCAAGTCACGATAATTATAGAAAACTCAAACACGCTCCAAATTCGTATCATCAACCCATCATGTATCAACAAGAATCACGACATCAATCATATATAGTGAAATAAAAATGAGAGAGAGTAGAATTGGACCTTCAAATGAGCTTTTTATGTGTCGAATTTCACAATTGAAAGACAGAGCCAGATCCGAAAATCTCCCGTCGAACCTCAATCCCGACGAACCAGCTCGAATCCGAGACTAATAACCATTCCGAGCCCAACTCAAAATTTTTCGATGGCCGTCAGTCAATCCCAAGCCTAAACTGAAGCACCGACACTGCTATGACTGATTCTTGTCGCTAGTTTAGGAACTTTGAGTAAGCGATGAAGCTGGATTCAACGTTTTCTCGTGATGATCCCCGTCGCCGTTGCTTCGAGGAAGTTCGCAGATCGGATTTTTACTGTTTTCTGTCCTCTCTCGTCGATCTCTCTCGTTTCTCTTAATTTCTTTTCTCTCCCTCTCAATCCCTCTGTGCGTGTCTGCGATTTAGAAGAAACGAAAAGAAAAAAAATAGCTTCTCAATAGTGAGTCTGTCTTCTCTAATGAAGATGATGATATCTGTATCCCCTTTTTTTTTCCCGTATCTGGGTCTTGTGTGTATATATTGTATTTATCCCCTTCCTGGTCCTTTCATTTTGGACAAGAAAAAAAAAGAGGGGGTGTGTGACGTGGGGTAGGGTTAGGTAGGGGTAGGGAGGTGGTTTATTTTGATTGGGTAGGTTGTTAGGATGTTAAAAAGAATAAAAGTTTGTTAGGAATTTTGTTGAGAGTTATTTTATTTTTTTTTTTGTATTTTTGTGGGATGTAATTACATGGGTGAGGGTATACGGTAGGATAAGGTAAAAAATGGGTAAAAAGTGCTATTGGAAAGGGACAAAATTACGTGTCTACATGATGCCCCCTTTGAGTGCAAACACACAGTGTTTTCAGACAAAGAAGTAAACAACGAGACCGAATTTTATCCCGATCATTATTCAAAGAGAGGAGTAAAAGAAAGAAGGACAATCGAATCCTGTCGGACACCCTATCTACCCAAGTCATGAGGAAGTCACAAGTATCTCAAAAGGGCTGGAAGAGAAGTGGACTATACCAAGTTGGAGAGTCGAGTGAGGTTCCATCGAGGTTCCGATCCGCGGCTCTGTCATTACATCAAAAAAGAAAAATTACAAGTTAAAACATAAATGAAATTACAAATTCCTATCTATACATCTTCTGTTGGCTCTTGACTCGACTTTTATCACCCTATTCTTCAGGCAGACTCCTGACTTGCAATTTCTTTCAACTTATTGCTTGGCTTTCAATTACTTCGCTTTGTTGCATGACTTTTCATTTCTTCACCCTATTCTCCAGGCGGGCTCCTGAAACCCAAAATTAAAACTAGAACAAAAATTATCCCAAACAAGAATTATAATAAAGTAGTATTTCATTTTTGAAAGCGTTGTCCCATTTTCCAGGAGGGTCCTGAACAGAAAGTAAAGTCCCATTTTGCAGGAGGGTCCTGAATTGAAAGTAAATTTCCATTTTTCAGGAGGGTCTTGAACATAAAGTAAAATCCCATTTTTCAGGAGGGTCCTGAACAACAAGTAAAATCCCATTTTTCAGGAGGGCCCT
>NW_025850246.1:2180-8203 GCF_002878395.1 Capsicum annuum
CCCTCCTGAACAAAAAGTAAAATCCCATTTTTCAGGAGGGTCCTGAACATAAAGTAAAATCCCATTTTTCAGAAGGGTCCTGAACCTAAAGTAAAATCTCATTTTTTAGGAGGGTCCTGAACAGAAAGTAAAATCACATTTTTCAGGAGGGTCCTAAAAAAAAAGTAAGATCCCATTTTTCAGGAGGGTCCTGAACATAAAGTAAAATCCCATTTTTCAGGAGGGTCCTGAGCATAAAGTAAATTCTCATTTTTCAGGAGGGTCCAGAACATAAAGTAAAATCCCATTTTTCAGGAGAGTACTGAACAAAAAGTAAGATCCCATTTTTCATGAGGGTCCTAAACATAAAGTAAAATCCCACGGATGTGGATTTCCAATAGTAGCTGAATAAAGTGAAGCGAATTTGCCCTATTTCAACAAAGAAAATTTGTCAGTTAAAAACTTAGTGGTGGCTTGCAGCTCTTGGCTTCTCAGGTATCTGCCCCAGCACTCGTTCCTTTCATCTTTGTTCCAAATCGCTTACACTTGCCCTGCCTTACCGCATCATTGACCCGGATCTAGATTGAGGGAAATGAGTTCTGACTCGAACAATGGGTTTCTATTTTACCATGCCTCTGAGGTGCACCCTTTTCCCAAATCTGAATACTTCCACGAATTCAATAGCCTGTCAGTTGATAGACTTCCTTTGCTTCGTGTCTAATTACAATCATATTTCTTTCATCTGCTGGTCCTTGGCTTTTCCTCATCTAATTGGAAAAACTGGTAGTAAATTTTGAAATCCTTTCTCGCTTGTTTTGACACAGACTTGACTTAAAATGTAATAAAATAATGGTGACTTTTATTTTTGATAAATGTCAATAAAAAGACAAAAACGTACGAATATGTAAATGAAAGAAAAGAGCAATGTCCCATATTCAAAAAAAAACTTATCTGAATACGACAACCAACTCCAATGAATATGACATGCATTTGGATTAAGCTGCCTGATCTTCCTATCCAAACTTCCCATTTGTTGTTGAGTTCATACCTTTGCCGCTGAGCCGCTTCTTCAAATCCATTGGACTCATACATGACATTTATTTGACGGCATCTTAAAAGACTTTCGCCAACAAATCTCTTTCTTCTCACTTTGCACTTTTCTCTTGAACTCGCCATCGCCTTATGGTGCCCGTGAGGGTTTTCACCAATAAGACTCTCTCATTTTTATTTCTCTTCACTCACCATAGACTTATGGTGCCTACGAGGGTTTTCACCAATAAGACTCTCTCATTTTCATTTCTCTCAACTCACCATCGCCTTATGATGCCCACGAGGGTTTTCACCAATAAGACTCTTATTTTTATATTTCTTTCCTGATTTCTTACGCTGAGGGAGACAAGTGGTATCTCGCAATGTATCATCATATCCATCGTATGCTTGGCCTTAACATTTTCAAAAATTGATCTGAAGGACTTTCTTTGGTTGTAATTTGGCTTTTGGATAAGGTTAGAAAAGGATGGCAAGGGGTTCAAACGACCCTTGAAGTGGGGTCGGGACTTACAACTTTTGGAATCGACTCAAACAACATGTTAACTCATGCCCCAATTTTGTTGACTGGGTGACTCTTAAATCTTTATTTGGTTGGACCGAGCCCGAAATAGGGCAGCCTACGTATCTCACTCCCGAGAGAGGAGAATCAGGTCGTACGTAGTTCCATCAGCTTGTTCTTTGTTTTGATTTGATTTTGATTGATTTTTTTATTATTATTATTATTTTTTTTTTTTAATTTTCGGACCCTTTCTTTTATTCTCATTTCCTCAACATTTATCTTTGACTCCATTTTGATTCCAAAAGAGGGATATGAAAGAAAATTAAAATGAAGCTCAAACGGGTAAACAAAGGATGACACAATGTTTGGATAGAAGAATAAAATGCCTTCATCATATCAATCTTCAAAATGCAAGTACTAAACATGCAATAAAATCAACAAAAGATCAAATATCATACGTAATATCTTTTGACCGCATCAGCATTGATAGCCATTTCTGCCATTTTGCCTTCAGTATCTGTTAAATATAAGACTCCATTGGGCAACACTTTCTTCACAACGAAGAGACCTTGCCAGTTAGGGGAGAACTTACCTTTCGTTTCAACCTGGTGAGGAAGGATACATCTCAATACCAACTGACCAACTTCAAAATTCCTGGGACGGACCTTTTTGTTATATGCTCGAGTCATCCTCCTCTGATACAACTGGCCATGACACACAGACGTTAGCCTTTTTTCCTCAATCAAACTCAAATGTTCCAGTCGGGTTTTTACCCATTCGTCATCATCAATCTCTGCTTCTACAATGACTCGAAGAGAGGGAATTTCAACTTCTGCAGGGATGACTGCTTCTGTTCCTTACACCAATAAATATGGAGTTGCCCCTGTTGAAGTACGAACAATGGTGCGATAACCTAGCAAGGCAAACAACAACTTTTCATGCCACTATCTAGACCCTTGTACCATTTTTCGCAGTATCTTTTTTATATTCTTATTGGCGGCTTCTACAACACCATTGGGCGATATGGAGTAGAATTTTGATGTGTGATCTTAAACTGTTGACACACTTCTTGCATCAAATGACTATTGCGATTGGCAGCATTGTCTGTAATGATCATCTTAGGAATTCTAAATCTACAAATGATATTGGCATGAGCAAAATCTACCACAGCCTTTTTTGTCACTGACTTGAAAGTTACTGCTTCTACCCACTTTGTGAAGTAGTCAATGGCTACCAAAATGAACCTATGTCCATTTGATGCCTTTGGCTCAATCGGTCCAATCACATCCATTCCCCAAGCCACGAACGACCATGGAGCGGCCATTGCATGTAACTCAACAGGAGGAGAATGTATCAGATCACCGTGTACCTGACATTGATGACACTTTCGAACAAATTGAATAGAATTCTTTTCCATAGTAAGCCAGTAATAACCTGCTCGAAGAATCTTCTTTGACAAGACATGACCGTTTATGTGTGACCCGCATACTCCAGAGTGTATTTCAACTATGATTGCCGAGGCTTCTCTTGCATCTACACACCTTAAAAGTCCCAGATCTGGGGTCCTATTATACAAGATTCCCCCACTTAAGAAAAATCCACTAGCCAAACGCCTAATAGTCCTCTTTTGATCGTTGGTGGCATATGCTGAGTATTCTCCTGACTGAATGTACCGCTTGATATCCAAGAACCAAGGTTCTCCATCGAGCTCTTCTTCAACCGCATTACGGTAAGCATTTTGATCACGACTCTGTATATGCACTGGATCGATGTAGGTTTTGTCAGTCTGTTGGAGCATTAAAGACAGAGTGGCAAAAGCATCAACAATTTCATTACGAATCCTTGGAATATGCCTAAATTTTACTAACACAAACCGTTGACATAGCTCCTGCAAGCATTGTCGATACGGGATGAGCTTCAAATCTCGCATCTCTCAATCGCCTTGAATTTGATGGATGAGCAAATACGAATCTCCCAACACCAATAATTCTTGGACTCCCATATCAACAGCTAACCTCAAACCAAGAATGCAGGCTTCATACTCTGCCATATTGTTAGTACAGTAGAATCAAAGTTGTGCTATTACCGAGAAATGTTGTCCCGATTCAGAGATAAGAACCGCACCTATTACGACTCCTTTCATATTGACAGCTCCATCGAAGAATAACCTCCAACCTGGATCAGCATCTATAATGACTTCATCGACACATGACACTTCTTCGTCAGGAAAATATGTCTTTAATGGCTCGTACTCTTCATCGATGGGATTCTCAGGAAGATGATCTGCCAAGGCTTGGGCTTTCATGGCGGTTCGAGTCACATATACAATGTCAAACTCAGTAAGCAATATTTTCCACTTTGCCAATCGACCCGTCGGCATAGGCTTCTGAAAGATATACTTTAAAGGATCCATGCGGAAGATGAGATATGTAGTATAGGATGAGAGATAATGCTTTAACTTCTGTGCTACCCAAGTTAGGGCGCAACATGTCCTTTCAAGAAGAGTATACCTGGCCTCATATGTGGTGAACTTCTTGCTAAGATAATAAATAGCCTGCTCCTTTTTGCCCGTGACATTATGTTGACCCAAGACACAACCGAAAGAATTGTCCATGACTGATAAATATAAGATCAAAGGCCTACCAGGCTCCGAGGGTACCAGTACGGGCGTATTTGACAAATATCTTTTGTTTCGATCGAACGCTTCCTGACATTCTTCAGTCCATTTTACCGCAACACTCTTTTTCAGCAACTTGAATATGGGCTCACAAGTGGTTGTGAATAGAGCAATAAACCTGCTAATGTAGTTCAGTCTACCAAGAAAACTCATCACCTCCGTCTTATTCTTGGGCGGGTGCAAATCCTGAATGACTTTGATTTTTGAGGGATCCAATTCAATTCCCCGACGGCTGACTACAAACCCCAACAGCTTTCCAGACGAAACTCTAAATACATATTTTGCTGGGTTGAGTTTGAGATTATACCTGCGAGGCCTTTCAAAGAACTTTCTTAAATATTTAACATGGTCGACCAGACTTTTTGACTTAATAATCACATCATCCACGTATACCTCATTCTCTTTATGCATCATATCATGAAACATAGTGGTCATGGCTCTCATGTATGTTGCTCCAGCATTCTTCAAACCGAACGGCATCACTCGATAATAATAGGTCCCCCATGGTGTGATAAAAGAAATCTTCTCTGCGTCTTCATCATCCATAATGATCTGGTGATATCCGGCATAGCAATCCACAAAAGAGGCAACCTCGTGTTTAGCACAGTTGTCTAACAAAACATGGATGTTGGGCAGTGGAAAATCATCTTTCGGACTTGCTCTGTTCAAATCACGATTATCAACACACACTCGAATTTTGCCATCTTTCTTTGGTACGGGAACAACATTGGATAACCACATGGGATAACGAGCCACTCGAATTACTTTGGATTTAAGTTGTTTCATGATTTTCTCTTTGATTCTAATACTTACATCAGTTTTGAACTTCCTTAACTTCTGTTTGATAGGAGGGAACGCGGGATCAATTGGCAATTTGTGAGCCACTAATTCAGTGCTCAAACCAGGCATCTCATCATAAGACCATGCAAAAACATCCTTATAATCAATTAATGCTTGAATCATTCCATCTTTTATCTGTGGCAAAGCATGTACACTGATTTTAGTTTCCCTAACATCTTCTTGATTTCCTAGATTTATTGGCTCAGTCTTATTCAAATTAGGATTTGGTTTGTCTTCAAACTGTTTCAACTCTTTGTTTATTTCTTCCAGTGCTTCTTCTTCATCGTATTCCCCATCCTGCTTCATTGCATCTTGATTACTTTGGATTTTAAGATCAGTCTGAAAATTCTGCATGCATGTCATGTCATTAGAATCAGCATAAAGAGAACTGTGTAAAAAAAAAACAAAATATATTAGACACAAAACAAAAGGGACATTGTATTTCATTAAATAAAAAGATAGAAGGGTTTAAACATAGATGCCAACATAACATAAAAAAACTAAAATCCGAATTACAACCCTGAAATAACTCGGATAAACAGAAAGAAAAAGAAAATAAACTACCAAAACTCCCTCCTGATGGGGAGAGGAGTGACTTCCCAATTATTGAGCCGGACAGCTGGACCTATGAATTGCACGTCTGCCATACTGGTACCTTCTCCTGCTTCGAGCATATCAACTTCAATAAAAAGGTTCTGGAAGTCATCAACCACTTCAACTTTAAATTCCACATGCTTCGTGACACCGCTCTTAACAAATGATTCACTGATTAGTGGCATTGGGCGAGGGAGTGACCATGTTTCCTTTTTCTTTCCCTTGGCTTTCTTCAGATCTTCAGCCGTAGGCTCAAATCCCAGACCAATTGTGCCCACATTCTCACTCGGATATATGGGATGAACTATACCGTGCAGAGACGCTCCCAAACCCTTTCCTGGCTCAAATTCGTATTTCCAAAGTTCACTCACTATCATGATAGAA
>NW_025850246.1:8303-9569 GCF_002878395.1 Capsicum annuum
GACCATGTTTCCTTTTTCTTTCCCTTGGCTTTCTTCAGATCTTCAGCCGTAGGCTCAAATCCCAGACCAATCGTGCCCACATTCTCACTCGGATATATGGGATGAACTATACCGTGCAGAGACGCTCCCAAACCCTTTCCTGGCTCAAATTCGTATTTCCAAAGTTCACTCACTATCATGATAGAAGCGGAAGACAATTGCGGTCCCGGTATAACCTGTCATTCAAGGATACGATTCACTGGCACTGTGTCAAAAATTTGATAGACGAATGTCTCTTCTACGTTATTTGCTTCAATAAGAGACAAAGGAGAATCTTCGCCGACGGACAAATCTCCTTCATCGTGAATAACCACTTTTTGCCTGTCATTCTCAAACTTAATCATTTGGTGTAGTGTAGATGCAACCGCCTTGGCCTTATGGATCCACGGCCTTCCCAACAACAGATTGTAAGAGGAGTCTATATTTAATACTTGAAACTCTATGGCGAACTCGATAGGCCTTATGATCAATATTAGTTCTATTTCGCCAATGGAGTTTGATTTTGCACCATCGAAAGCCCTAACACATACATTGTTGGGCCTGATCCTCTCAGCACCAATATTCAACTTTTGCAAAGTAGAAATAGGGCAGATATTTGCACCTGAACCTCCGTCAATCATAATATGAGTGACGTAGAACTCTTCGCACTTCACTGTAATGTAAAGGCCTCGGTTATGCCCTGTACCTTCAACAGGCAATTCATTATCAGAAAAGCTGATCCGATTCACCTCAAAGATTTTTCCAACTATTTTCTCAAGATGATTTACTGTAATCTCCGTAGGAACATATGCTTCATTTAATACCTTCAGTAAAACATCACGATGCTCCCTGGAGTGCAAAAATAAAGATAAGAGGGAAATTTAAGCAGGGCTTTTCTTCACTGGTCTATTATTGAATACTCTGGAAATTTCATCTTTTTCAAAAATTCTTCGACTTCTTCTTCGGTGATAGGCTTTTTGATAGATGACGGTCCACTCACAATTGGCTTGGTCTTTCTTAAACTTTCAGGCACAAAGCATCTTCCTGACTGAGTCAAACCCCCTACCTTATCTACATCTTCCACTACTTCTTTCCCATGATAGGTCATCACAGTCCGTCCATAATTCTAGGGAACCTTTTTTGTATCAACTATCGGAGGTTGGGTCACCGATTTGAGGACAATAGGCGTTGCTAGTGCTCCTTTCACAGTCAAGATGGGCTGACTCAGAGCTCCTACCACTGTCAACT
>NW_025850247.1:0-1291 GCF_002878395.1 Capsicum annuum
ATATAAGAAGTTTGATCTCTCATTACAGGACACCTTCTATGTTTCTGTTATAATTACAAGATACCTCCAAAATTCACGTGTATCTGAAATACACAGACCAAATTCGTGTGTATCTAAGACACAACGAATTTCCTTTACCCGTTATATTGTACAATTATAATATGATAGTGTCGTGAATTTCGAACTTAAATAAGTGAAAATCCCGTATTGTTAAATTTCTTATACACTAGAAGAGACTTTAGTAAGTCAATGTACCTGTCGCTAACGAGTAATCTGCCACTTACAGTACCCCGTTGATCAGCTAGAATGAAATCTTCCGAAAAAGGGAAATCATATGGCCAATTTTCAGTTTCGATTAACATCTGTTTTTCATAAATTCGAGACCGATAATTAAGGAAAAAAAACTTATTGTACTATTGTTTTATTGAACATTATATTGTACATATATCAAATTTAGCATACCTGTTATTTTGCATCTGTCCATAATGTTAGAATGTTTTCATTATCTGATGAAATAGAATTTAAGTATACAAAAATAGGTCTAAAAACCTTCTTCCATGGCTCTCCATTTCGAAATCTCAACGTTAAAATCTCCCCGGCATAATGTGTACTGAAGAACATCTGTTGGTAAATACACGAAGAAGTCAAAGTTCTAAAAGATAGTTTAAATTTTTGAAATACAATGTCAATTTTCGGTGAATTAGAGGTTGGATGAAAAACTGCATAAAATTGCCTAAACCTGAAAAAGAAAAATCAATCAATAATTTCATGTATGGTCACTTAACTTTTATTTCATCACATTGCGTGATTAAACTATTTTTCCTAACAAAAATAGTCATTCAAACTCGCGTAAGTATGTATAACATAAAGTCGCTAATTTTTTTTGTAACGAAAATAGTTATTCAACTTTGCTTAAGGTTTACTCGTATTAACTTAGTATGACACTTGAACAAAATCGAATGACATTTTTATTACAAAGAAAAAATATAGTGACTTTCACGATGCTTAGGTTAAAGTGATCAGTGATTTATTGTTACAACAACATATTCAGTGTATTTCAAGAAAGCAGGACCTGGGAAGGGTAAGTGCAGTGCATATCACTAATACCCCCGCCCCCTCGAAGAGTGATTTATTTGTTACAACAATGTATCCAGTGTATTCCTACAAAGTAGGATCTGGAGGAGGGTAAGTGTATACAGTCCATACCGCTACCTCGAATGAGGTAGAGAGGTTGTTTCCGATAAACCCTCGACTCAAGAAGACTGATTTATTCATTACGAAAAATAATATA
>NW_025850248.1:0-1727 GCF_002878395.1 Capsicum annuum
ATTGACCTCAAAGATTTTTCCGACCATTTTCTCAAGTTGGTTGATTGTAATCTCCCTAGGAACATATGCTTCATTTAATACCTTCAGTAAAACATCACGATGCTCCTTGGAGTGCAACAGCAAAGATAAAAGGGAAATTTGAGCAGGGGTTTTCCTCAACTGGTCTAATATTGAATACTCTGGCAGTTTCATCTTTTTCAAAAATTCTTCGGCTTCTTCTTCGGTGATAGGATTTTTGATAGATGACGGTCCACTCACCGTTGGCTTGGACTTTCTTAAGCTTTCAGGCACAAAGCATCTTCCTGACCTAGTCAAACCCCCTACCCCATCTACATCTTCCACTACTTCTTTCCCGTGATAGGTCATCACAGTCCACCCATAATTCCAGGGAAACCTTTTCGTATCAACTATCGGAGGTTGGGTTACCGGTTTGAGGACAATAGGCGCTGCCAGTGCTCCTTTCACCGTCAAGATGGGCTGACTCAGAGCTCCCACCACTATCAACTTAGGTTTATTCTGACTTAAATCAACATACCTTCCGGCGCCCTGTACTGTGATCAGGGGTTTCTTTGTGCTTTCTTGGGCTTTATCTTCTCTCATTCCTTTCTGGCTCAATGACATTGCTTTCAAAGACTCTGCTACATTCACCAATTTCTCCTCAATGGTCTATATCTTGACAATAGGCTTATAACCCCTCGAAGACTCTTTCCCGTCATATATCAATTCTAACATATTGGCTTCAGCATGTATTGGCAGCGGATTCTGGTAAATGTTTGGACCCTCCAGGGCCTGGACCAGCATCTGATCTATGTCAATTAAATCTTGGACAGCTCTCTTTAAATGCCAGCATTTCTCAATATCATGGCTTGGCATGTCAGAATAGTATGCATACCTTAAAGAATAATCTAGATTCCTCAGCGATGGATTTGAAAGCCTTCCTTGAATTGGGCCTAAAACCTTCAACTTTCTCAACCTATCAAACAAGCTAGCAAATGCCTCCCCAAGAGGTGTGAATTGATTTTTGACCGCCTTCTCTTTCTTATACTCGGGCCTAGGCTGAAAACTGGTTCTGGAGGGGTTTTGGTAATTTGGTGGAGCGAATGGGCAATTTTGTGGAGCTTGCGCACGCCACTGCGGGTAAGAAGGGGTTTGGGCATATGGCTGCGCGCTATATACTGGGTACAGGGGTGGTGGAATGGAATATAAAGGGTTTTGTGGAGGGTAGTAATGGTGGGGAGGAATATATGGAGCTTGGGCGTAGACTTGGGCTTGGGATTGGGGATAGGGGCGAGGTGGTATTTTGGGATAGGAATGGGTTCCAGCTACGACCGTCGCCACATCCTCTTTCTTCTTTTTACCTCCAAATTCACCAGATCCACCTTGAATCGCTTGTGTGGTGGCTTTTAATGCGGCAAAACTCACTATTCAGCCGGTCTTAATTCCGTCCTCTATCATCTCCCCTATTTTGAGGACTTCCATAAAAGATTTTCCCATTGTTGGAAGTAAATGTTGAAAATAGGTCTCATCCTGTGCCTGAATGAAAACTTCTACCAACTTACTTTCTTTCATTAGAGGCTTTACCCTGGCGGCCTGTTCACGCCACCTTATCGCGTATTCCCTAATACCTTCAGTGCTCTTTTTCTTCATGTTGACCAAGGATTT
This sequence comes from Capsicum annuum, assembly GCF_002878395.1. Classification (NCBI taxonomy): domain Eukaryota; kingdom Viridiplantae; phylum Streptophyta; class Magnoliopsida; order Solanales; family Solanaceae; genus Capsicum; species Capsicum annuum. The sequence continues at coordinate 1,663 of NW_025850248.1, forward strand.
TTCGTCTGGAATCAGGTCGATGTTATACTGAAAATATTGAACAAATTCAGAAGCTAAGTCATCCC
>NW_025850248.1:1827-2241 GCF_002878395.1 Capsicum annuum
TACTTTCTTTCATTAGAGGCTTTACCCTGGCGGCCTGTTCACGCCACCTTATCGCGTATTCCCTAATACCTTCAGTGCTCTTTTTCTTCATGTTGACCAAGGATTTTTCGTCTGGAATCAGGTCGATGTTATACTGAAAATATTGAACAAATTCAGAAGCTAAGTCATCCCAGCTGTTTCATTTATCAATATCTCGATCTATAAACTATTCTGAGGCCAGATCAGAAAGACTCTCGCCAAAGAAGGCCATGAGCGGCTCTTCCCTTCCTCCTGTAGCCCTCAACTGGTTGCAATAACGTCTCAAGTATGCCACGGGATCGCCGTGTCTTGCATACTTCTCGAACTTAGGCATCTTAAAACCGAGGAGAAGGTTGATGTCTGGGAACATGCAAAGATCTTTATAGAAAACACTCT
>NW_025850249.1:0-8382 GCF_002878395.1 Capsicum annuum
CTTCTAAGATTTGCCTATGGCCATAAAATGACACATTTACAGTGAAAGAAAATTGTTGAAACAAAAACTTCTTCCTAACTATACAAAGCTGGAAGTCTTGACGATGGTACACATCAAGCAAATTATTGTTTTTGAGCATAATCTGTACACATGTAGATAGGACCAATATATCTTCCAGGAATGGTTTTGCAAAAGCACCTGAACTCTTCATCGACGTTGTTTTTTGACCGGGAGTCCCAGAGCTAACTACCGAGACTCTGGACTATCCAGATACATACTTCATGAAATGGTTCATGCATGTTTGTTGCTCAACTGCTAAAGTAGAAACCACTTGCTAACCTTGCTAGTGGGGCTGAACTATTCACGCGTTTGAGTCTTCAGTGTGGTCATTTTTTTCTGCAGTTCCAAGTTTGACATCCGTTCCAGCTCTAATGCACGTTCGAGCTTTTAAACAACCAAGAAAAACATTTGGTGTGATAGAGGACAAGTGAACGATAAACATCATAGCAATGTAACACAAATAATGAAGTACTACCTTAGCTGCTCGGTTGCTCCATTCTCCCAGAATAGCTCTGAGTCTCGCGTTTTCTTCTACATACTGTTTCAGAGAGAAGATCTTCGAAGGGAAAGGCATGATCAAGCCAGAGCCCAAATACTATACAAGACAGACAACGAAGATAGAATGAACCTAGTTGTGACTAACTACTATGGATGGTTCATATACCAGTACAAAGTACAGCCCAATCAATACAACAACATATCTAGTGTAGTCCCATAAAGCGGGGCTTGGAGAGGGTAGAGTGAACGCAGATCTTACCCCTAACGCAGAGATGGAGAGGTTATCTCCGATAGACCCTCGGTTGAAGGAAAAATAGTCCAGAAAAAGGAGTACCGAAAGTACAAGAAACAACAGAGAATAACAAAAACAACAAATAGTTCAATCTGATCAATGTATTAATTTGTTAGGTCGATAAATGATTACATCAAAAGTTAATAGCACTGCATATAAAATGAAAGATGTGTTTGGACTCTTATCATCATTTGTCTTTCATTATATCTAACTGTTACATCACACCCGTTACATACAGTTGTAAATATATATGGGGTCTTGCTGTTTATGTTGGATATCCACATTCTAGAGATAGAGAATATATTAGATAGCTAAAGACGAATTACCTGAAAGACATGTTTAGACATATTGTCAAACAAATAGGAAAGGAATAATACTATATATAGACACTAAAACTTGGCCTCCATTGGCAAGTAAACACTCTAACTTTGAGAGTGTATGCACATCTCGACACTTCAACTCATCTTCATTATGTCAGTTGAACACTCCAACTTACAAGATGATCATCTAGACACCTTCAAAATTTATGTGCCACATCAGCATTGAGTGTGCATGAGACAGATGAAACAAGTTGGAGTGCTTGGTTGCCAGTTTAGACCAAGTTGAGGTGTTTAGATGTGCACCTCTATAGGTTCACATAGAAGAATATGCTAAATTCTTTCAAAATAGTTCATTTCTATTAGGCCAATAAATTACTAAGTCCGAAACCACATATGTGATCATTCGCAGAAAACCCAGCTATAAGCACACCAAATATATTTACTTCTTTTCATACCCCAAAATTGTAGTCTTATACAGAATTTTAAAAACACACCTCGTTATTTGCATTGAGAATACGTTGAATCTCAACATCCTTCTCCTCTATAATAGATCGGGCAAACCTTAGCTCAGATTGCAATTGATTCATCTGAAACGCACAAGTATAAGATAAACTGTGCCAAACTTCAAGTTTAAAAACAAGAATATTGTGAGAAAAGAAATTGCATTCTTAATAAAAAGAACAACTCCCCACTATCAAACAAAAATACAATTGCACTAGTGTTATTCAGAACCATAGGTTTGTTGGAATTGAAAAAAGGACAAAACTGCATGCCGCATATTACCTCAGCTTTGAGTGTGCGTAACTCTTGATCTCGAGTTGCCAACAAGTGAGCAGGATCTACCTGGAAGAACCAAGATGAGTCGATAACTTCATCACTTTCAAAACTTAATCCCAGATTTTAGTGATTAATGACTATTCAAGATAGCTCATCTCATAATCAGCAGTCCCATATTGTACAGTTATCAATTTTTTCTTCAGCAAAAAAGATGTCGAGAGAATTAGTGCATGCAATATTGTTCTAAGCATCTATGATATATATATTTTTTTGAAAAATATTCAGCTGCTACTGGATACTAGTTACTCGATTAGTCAAAACTAAATGACTTGGTTTTAACACCCCTACTAATAGGTCAGAAAAGCTGGATGATCCTCTGTTTTGTGTTTCTCGAGTTCTCTTTTCCCCTCAATTTCATTCTTATAGCTTAAATATAATTAACTTGTCATGCATCCCAACATGTACATTTTGCTTCTTTTGTAGATAATACAGAAACAACATCACAATTTTGACAAGGACAAACGTACCTGAGGTGCACTCCCATCATTAGACCTTTCGTATTTGCTTAAGGTTTCTTGCAGTCTAAGAATCTAGAGAAAAAAAGATAAATCCATCCGGTCATAAAGAAAGAAAAAGCTCCAGAAGAAACTATCAGGATTAAAATCCATTTGGTCATAAGAACTATACATCCTGAAGAGACAATAGACCTCTATATATATCTAGATTGCACCATTTCCAAGAAAAGCAGGAGATTCTTAACTTAAAATAAGTATGCTTATACGTGCTATTAGGTACTAGATTCACCAACTAATAAAACTGAAGCAGCCCAAAGTCCCTTTTCTACCCTCTCCCCACCCCTAAAAGCTTGGGAAGTGAATTGCCAGCAAGATCTCAGAAGTTTTTAATAACTGTGTACCTCCTCACTTAAAAAGTGTATATTTTCTTGCTGATATTGCAGCAACGCCATCTGCTGATCTGATAGTCGACCTCCATCCTGGTACCTGTGCAACAGAAGGCTCTTAGAAAAATTATCATTTGTCTCATCTAGAAGAAGCAGTAAAACAACTGTCAAGCTTTCTTCTATCTCTTCTCAGAAGTCCTATCCAGCAGCCATAAAGATATTGTCACATTGACATCATAAAAGTACCAATCCTGTTGACGATTGGTTGAAAAAGACAAGATTTTTGAGATTTATTATTTTTTGCAAGACTTAATCCTCTGAAGGCCTCCCACTTCTCCAATTACCAAATGTTTGACCAATCAGAGATCAAAATAGATATCATATTGCGAAAGCACTATTAATTCTAACTATTTCTCAACATTCATGAACTCTGTGAAAGGATGCAAGCTGAGATGGTAGTTGAAAGTTAGTGCAGCTGATGTAGTTAGTTAGAGAATCAGTTAGTTAAGTATGACAGCTGTCATAGTGCACAGCTGTCAAAGAGAAGTTACAGCTGCACATTGCATAAATAGCACTATATGTGCATCACAAAAGTATGTAAGGAAAATGTTGATCATGTAGAAATTTTCAGAAGATCAGTTACTCTCTTCCTTTCTCATTCCTCTTTTTCTTCTCTAGCAATTCTACCATAGTTTCTTCCTATTAGTCTATTGTTCCATAGCTTCTATGTCGATAGTTGCTGAAGCTTGAACTATAGTAGGTAAATTCACATGGTATCAGAGAGGGAAGAATCATCTTCGAGCAACGAAAATATGGCAGAAGAGAAGATGGATCATACACATCCATTATACCTACATCCATCCGACACACCTGGATCAATTTTGGTACCAGTGCAGCTAAAAGGATCGGAAAATTATGGACTGTGGAGAAGGTCCATGAAGCTAGCTCTACAAGCTAAGAGAAAGCTAGGGTTTGTAACTGGAGATTGCAAGAAGGGAAACTACAGGAAGGAGCTACACGAGCATTGGGAAACCTGCAATGCAATCGTGTTATCTTGGATTATTAATACAGTTTCAAAGGATCTGGTTAGTAGTATTGTGTATGCTTCAAATGCACACCATGTGTGGGAGGATTTGCGTGAAAGATTTGATAAAGTGAATAGAGTTCGAATATTCCAGATACATAGAGAAATCACAACAATATCACAGGGAACTGATTCTGTTTCAGTGTATTTCACAAAATTGAAGGAGTTGTGGGCTGAATTTGATGCGATGACTCCTTCACCAGATTGTGGATGTGATAAAGCGAAAGAGTATGTTGATCATCTTCAACAACAGAGATTACTTCAATTTCTTAGCGGGTTGAATGAAGTGTATGATCAATCTAGGAGGCAAATTCTCATGAAAACTACAGAACTGACCTTGAATCAAGCTTATGCAATGATCATTAAAGATGAAAGTCAGAGATCAAATTCTTATCCAGCTTTGACTGTTAGAGCACAACCTGTGCTCAAATCATCAAGAGGAGGCTATCCAAACCCACTAGCTATGCAAGCAGGAAGAGGACAACCTTACAAAGGTAAGAAACCTTTCATGCAGTGTGATTTTTTCCACAAAAAGGGGCACACAAGGAGTCAATGCTGGAAGATAGTTGGATATCCATCTGATCAAGGAGGAAAGAAGCAATATACAACAAACTATACAGGAATACTTGGAGGTGATACAAAAGGGTCATTTGAGGAAGGAAACAATAATCATTTTACAGAAGATCAGTATAAACAAATTTTGGAACTACTGAACAAAGGCAATACATTAGCAGATCAGAATCTGAAGCAGAAACATGTGAATATGACAGGTAAATCAATATCACTAATGTCAGGATTATCTTGTGTAGAATGGATAGTTGACTCAGCAGCATCACATCATATTTCTGCAAATCTAGATGCTCTAGATATTATAAAAGAGTTGTGTACAAATAAAGGTGATCAGGTGTGTATGCCTACTGGTAGGAAATCTGAAATAACACACATTGGTAATGCATCATTGTCAGGTGATTTGCAAGTAAAATATGTACTTCATGTGCCTGAGTTCAAATATAATCTCCTATCAGTATCAAAGTTGACAAAAGAACTATCCCGCTCTGTCAAATTCTTTCCTGATTTTTGTGTATTTCAGGATGTTTATAGTGGCAGGGTGAGGGGGATTGGTAAGGAGACTGAGGGCTTGTACACCTTCAAGAAAAACAATGATGCGGGAAGCAAGAAGGTTATCTCAAATACTACTAAGGAGAAGATGGTAGTAGATGGAGGCTTATGGCATAGGAGGCTAGGACATGAATCTGTCAGCACCATGAAGAATGTAAAATACCTTCTAAATAAGGTGATAGATATAGCTGTAAATAGTGATTGTTCAGTGTGTCCTATGGCAAAGCAAAATAGACTCATGTTTCCAAGAAGTACCACAAGAAGTGATAATCCTCTTAGTCTTTTACATATGGATGTATGGGGTCCATATAAATACCCTACACATGATAGAAAACATTTTTTCTTGACAATTGTTGATGATAATTCAAGGTATACTTGGATACATTTGTTGCAAACAAAAAGTGATGTGATTGTTGTCTTGAAGAAGTTCCTTTTATTCTTGAGAACACAGTTCATATATTCTATTAAAACAATAAGAACAGATAATGGAACTGAGTTTTTTAACAAGCAAACTGATGAATTATTTACTGAATATGGTATAGTTCATCAAAGTAGTTGTGTGTATACTCCTCAGCAGAATGGAATAGCTGAAAGGAAGCATAGACATGTGTTGGATGTTGCACGAGCTTTGAAGTTTCAAGGAAGTGTTCCAACAAGGTTCTGGGGAGAATGTGTAATCACTGCAGTGTACATTATTAATAGGCTTCCCTCTGAGGTATTGAAAGGGAAAACACCATATGAGATGTTACATGATAGACCACTATCAGTTGCTCACTTGAGAGTGTTTGGGTGTTTGTGTTATGCAACAGAGCTTGTACTATACAGAATCATATCTCAGTTGGAATTGAAAAAAGGACAAAGCCGCATGCCACATATTACCTCAGCTTTGAGTGTGCGCAACTCTTGGAATTTACCAAGGAAATAGACACTACTTGTTACAAGCAACCCCAAAAAGGTTACTCACCAATATAGAGTGTCATGAAAGAACTAACACATACTACTTCCGTCAGCATGTTGATCCTTCAAAAATGAAGCAATCAAGACAGAAAACATTACAAAGAATAAACATCTAAACTTTAGTACCGCTGCTATAGCCCATGCAACCTCAAAGTCTGCATGTCATATGAGGAACATAAATGCCACAAGATATATCTTTCCGTGAGGTCCTAACATTTCGAAAATTGTAAAGCCTATACGAAACCTTCACATTGAGCCTGAACCAGTGAAACCTGTAAGTTCTTTCTTCTTCCACCCCTGAATGACAACTTTAAGGATTTAGATGGACTTCTTTTGGGGAAATTTAGATCAAGTTCATGTACTACATCCACGAAGTTCATTTACTGTCCAAATACGTGAAAAGCACGGATGCCAGTCCTTGAGATGGATATCTAAAAACTAAGGTCTGTCAAGACATTGAGATAAGGTCTATGCACGGCCACCCACAACTTCCCCCGGACTCCACTTGTGGGATCTCACAGGCATGTTGTTGTATAAGACTTGTGTAGCGGACCACATTTAACAATTTAAATATAACTTGCTATGACAGTTGAGGAACAACAAACTGATTAACAGAGCAGTATTACCACGAGCCAAGAAATTTTTTTAAGCTTAATCTGTACAAGTGCACATAGGACCATTAAGTCTTCCAAGAATGGAATTGCAAAAGCACCTACATTGTTCATTGACGTTGTTTTTTGACCGGGAGGTCGAGAGCTAACTATCGAGACTCTGCACTATCGGGACACATACTTCATGAAATGGTTCATGCATGTTTGTTCTAGAGATTGAGAATGTTATGTTAGACAGATAAAGACAGATTATCTGCAAAATATTTTTAGAAGAACCAATTAACAGACGTACTGTCAAACAAATAAAAAAGGCATCATACACAAACAGACACTCAAATTTGGCCTCAACTGACAAGTAAACACTCCAACTTTGAGTTTGCACATCTAGACACCTCAAAATGTATGTGTCACATTGCCATCGAGTGTCCACTAGAGAGATGGACGAGTTGGAGTTAGTTGAGATCAAGTTGCGGTGACTAGATCAAGTTGGAGTGCTTACTTGCTAATGATTAGATAATCTGATTCTAATGGAATCTTTAGGTCTGGAATATTTTTAATTTTTTCTTTTTTGAATTAATTTAATATCTTCTATATTGAAGTTTTTCTGCCCTTTACTACCGGTCTTTGCGTATAATGGTCCTGCTATTTTTCTTAAATCTTAAATAAAATTTCTTGCATAATTTGCAAATCCTAAAAACTTACCACTTATTTAATTGTTTTCTATATACAATGTTTTTATGCTCTCTATAATATATCAATTTTATGTTATATAATCTGATTTTTAGATCCTAAGAAAATTGTTTTGTCATCTAAATTACACAGGTGGTCACACAAAATTATTTTTATTTTTTGATAAATAAAAGTCATCTATCTTTAAAGTTTATTGTTATAGTAGATACTGACCGCCTATGCTAACACAGGTCCAATATATATTACTTTTTTGTCTCTTAGATAGTCAATTATTAAAATAATTTAGATTTTTAATTATTGTAATTAATAATAATTTTTTTCTATTCCAATTTAAGTGACGCTAATATGATAATTGTGGCACTAATATAATTTTGAGAGGCAACCAAATTTTGTATGTTGACATATCATTTTGTGTATATTTTACCTTTTTAAGAAATATTATTAATTTTTTAATTCTTAAATGACCATAATAATTAATTAAGGGTGATATAGTAAAATCACGATTGAAGCAGAGAAACAAATATTTTTTAAATGACTTATAATAACTAATAAGAAGTGATATAACAAAATTACTATAATAAATACTTGTGAAATTTTTTTAAATGAGTCTTATATAAGACGTCAAGTTCATTTAAAACATCAAGAGTTAAGTTAACATTTATGTCTATTTTACCCTTTTGTTAAAATATTGTCAATTTTTTAATACTTAGATGTTTTATAATAATTAATTAGGGGTGATATAGTGAAATTATGGTTGAAACAGCTGAAACAGATATGTTATAAATGACTATTTTATTTTTATATTAAATATGTTTAATGTTCTAATACGTAAATAACTTATAATAATTAATTAGGAGTGATATAGTAAAATTGCGGTTGAAGCAGCTGAAGCAGATATGTCAAACATGTCTATTTTACATTTTTTAATTAAATAGTATTAATTTTCTAATATCTAAATAATTTATAATAATTAATTATGGGTGATATAGTAAAGCACGGTTGAAGCAGGCATGTGCACAAGCAGGCATTTTTCATTCCAAAATATAATTAATTCAACATGCATGAAATAACCA